>NW_026869854.1:2095163-2321143 GCF_018135715.1 Danaus plexippus
TTCAAAAAAATCTATTAAATTTAACATTGAACACAAATTTTCCTATATTACCAAAGGATCCACATACTTTGACTCGCAAAACATGGTTGCACGGATGCTTCAATCAATTGCATTTGCAAATGCAAATGGAATTTGAAATTCTTTTTTTTTTATTGAAATGAAAGATCTTGCTAATGCTGATGATTATATTTAGTTAAGTACCCGTTTGGAAAACTGTGTTCCGCTAGAAATAGTCTTTGTTCTTTAAAGAGTATAATATCGAGACATATCCATCATTCCATCACTGAAGTAAAATACTCTTGAAGCTTTTTACAGGTGGATCAACATTTTTCTGTCTGTTACTATTAATAATTAATGGATCTAAAATATAAACTTTGAAGCATATTTCTATTTGGCATAATCCTACAAACACTTCTTTCTTCTTAACTCAGTTTTCTTTAATTGACAATGAAATGAACATAAATCCTTTAAAATTTATTGCTGATTCTGACTGCATTTTTGTAAGGTAATATTACTCTTACAACTATACTATACTATATATTAAATTATATGATTTAGTAATAAAACGCAGGCCACTTGTAGTTATTGATAAATTCAGGCAACTGAAACACATGAATAGTACATATTATCGGTCGTTACTTTTAATGACATCAGAAACTACTTACGTAAAAATTACCTTGTTATCGTCGTCACCATGGAGTTTTAGAAATGAAACGTGAAGCGGTTAGTCTTTCGGTAGCAAAAGCGCAAAAAGAAATAACCACAAACCAGCGATCAATAGCTTTTGTGAGAGAAGGCACTAGTGCTACAAAATCAAACGTCAAGCTTTACTCTATCATTAAAATGATGGATAAGTATGAAAAGCAACATAAAATCCCAGAAGATATTTGTGAATCGTCATCCAGACCGGACATATTTTTATATTCGAGAATTTTAAAGCGCGTTGTAAGAGCTCACGGTTCGTTGGGAAACCAACATCCCCAAAGACCATACCATCAAGGTCATTAAGTATTACGAGCTCACTAATATAATCACTAAGAATAGGTTCGTTGTAAATTTGTAAGCGGTAGAAGTAGGAGCGAGAGGTATAATAGCCAAATCTCTCTACAACCTGCTAAAAGACTTAGGCCTGTTAAGAACTAACATCAGTTCATTCTTGGGACGTGCGTCGAAGGTAGCCCTAATAGGTTCGTTTTAAATTGGGTTAGGTAGAGAGAGGAGGTTGGACAGTGGACAGTGCGTTTAAGGCGCGTTAGATGGGGGCTCCTTAAACCTACACCTGGGTGGCAAGCCCCAGGCACTGTTCAGGCTCCACTCCCTGTAACGTGATGGACCCGGCATCTTCACGTTCAATCCATGGAATGCAGAGGTTTCGTCTCATTTGAACAATATTTACTCTAGGGTCTCCATTTAACCGAGGTTAGTAGAAAAGTCTTGCTGCGGCTGCGCTAATGCACAAAAAACACAAGATTTTTCCAATCCTTATCAAAAACTCACTTGTGCAAACTCTCCTGTTACCAATTCTTGACTACGCTGGTACATCTTGCCTCAATAGCAGTGAAGAGCTTATAAACAAACTTAGAATTTCAGGTTATTGTTCGTTGGGATCCCTATATAGTCTCCCACTTTTAGACACTTCATATGTGCTCTTAAAAGAGTCGTCAATTTGTTCGTTGGTCAAAAGAAGCTGTCCGCGTTCTTTCTTAAAAACGGTGTGTGAATAATCAAAAGGGGTTTTATCAAAAACTTCTACTTCCTTTGTAGCCCGTTTAAATTTTTGCGATATTCTGCGGTCTGTGCGGATATACCTTGAATTAGTTTTAAAATTGACCTTAACGCCCTAGCTAGTTGATGACTAAGGTAAATGTCGCCTAGAGCTTTGGTTATACGAAGATTTTTTAGTAATTCTCGTTTTTTCCTTCTCATTTTAATTTTGAAAGAATTGTCTTTGTTTTTGAGAGCGTAACGATTTTTAGGTAACATATATTAAGTAATAACTGTTGAAACTCGTAGCTTTTATACAAAGTTCCATTGATATTCTTAAAATTAAATTTTCATTTAGCTTAACATTTATCGTTTAGCAATCTTTTTTTTATAACAACACCAATACGTCATAGCATCTTGCTGCATCGAACATCACAATCAAAATATTCAATCACTACAAACATTTTCAAAGCGCACAACATCCGCTTTGAAAATGTTTATCTTTTCAAGTCCAATTTATTATACAACAAATGCATCTCAAGTGAGATTTCAAATTCAATAAACCAAAATGGACGTCTAAATAAGCACATGCCATCTAGTTTTCTGCGCTTGAGAATTTTTATTTACCGATACCGATACCAAATTATTTAAATTTTTGTTGCTCTGCAGTTAAGATGCGCAGTTTCGAATCTATGGAAGCTCTTATTTAGCAATCTTCAACTACTTGATTTTAAATTGTGTAATTATCTCTTTATCACAATATAAGATGATTACTTAATTGCAATTACTTAATTGACGTAAATTTTTATGAAAAAAATATAAAGCGGAATTAATGTATGGATCAAGAAACGTAGGTCCATACAACAACGCAAAAATAAAACAGAACAAACAAACAGATCTATACAGAATCAAATACTGATCACTCAATGAAGATAACGTATTTAAATAAAGAATTATAAGTTATAGACATACAATGATATTTTTCGGATATACTACGCGTGCGTATTTATGGTTAAAACTACATACTCCCGACGTTTCGGTTACTTTCAGCAACCGTGATCGCGGGCAGACGAGATGAATGAAACTCGCGAAAGTCTTAGATCTCATCATACAACGATAGTTTATAAAAAAATAATTAAATGGGTATTTCTATGTAACTTTATCTATCGAAGAATAACAGGTTTTATGTCAGCTACGGCGGGTAGATCGAAGAAAAATTAAAAATTACATTATTTTTATTCATTAAAATTAAATTCAACGCTACTGATTAATAAACAACATACGCTGTCATAACCTCTGTCTTCAATTAGTAAGTGAAATAAGTTATTTGAAGGATTTAACATTTTTTATTTGCGTAAATTGAAGCTATAATTGATAAGTGGAAGACAACGTTACTATTCAAATTAATTAAAGTGTTTTAAGGTGAATTGTGTTTTCGTTATAAGTAATTAGCATAAATTAAATGTATCTAATTTTTAAAAACTTTAACATCATCATTTATAGTATAGTAAAGCAAGTTTTTTAATCAAATTGACAAAGCAATACAATTGTAATATAAAAATTTTAGTTTAAAATATTCAATGGACAACACAAATTTTGTTCATCTTATATGCTACTGTAAAATTTATGCTTCTATAATATTTTACTCACACATTTAATATTGTAATTTCGTAAATTTGCTTTTAATTTCCTGTGGACTATATCATTACATGCTTTCTAACCTGTTCATTTATATGGTCATACTTTCATAATATAATATCAGGATAATTTTAACTTTATTATCAATGAATTAATATGACTTTGTAGAGTTCGGTTCAAAGTTGATTTTCGTACGCAACACATTCATAATTAGTGGGAATTACTGACAACTCGAAAAGAGAGCATGACAAGTTGTAAACAAAAAAAGGTTTGGTTCAATCAGTTAGGTTTAATGGAATTACTATATTGTACTCCACTCGTTTTATTTTAGTCTTTATTTTTGATAGACTCACACTGATGAAGTAAAAAAATAAGAAGTTTGTATAAATTATTGTCTTTCTAATTTTTACTAATCCTATCTGATATTGATAATTATTATTCATGTAGATTGTAGAATATCTTTTTAATTTCTGAATTTGGTATGGACTTACTTATGTATTTCTGTTTCGGCTTAAGATACGTATCAAAGGAGCAACTCTGAATACTTTTCAGATGCTTTCATTGCAGAGAAACTTTAATGACACTTTATTATTAAAGAAGCGAAATGAAGTCTTTGAAAACGCTAATAGAAAAACGAAACCTTTCACGATTCCTACTTCACCAGTAAGGACGAGATTAATAGTGGTAATGAAGATTAACAAATAACGTTAACATTTCAAAAGGGACAATGACATGACATCTACAATATTAGAAACTTTACAAAGTGGCCCTAACTAGGTTCTATAACTAAAGTGGGTCGTAATCTCATATCAGTGTAGTGGATGGCTTGATCAAAAGATTTTCCCTTTATTTTACATCAATATATTTATTTAATATTTAACGCATGTAATGCAATAGCACTTTACTAGAATTGAAAAGTAAAACATTGACATTTCAATACATAACCAAATTGTTAAAATAAACTTTCAAGTGGTAAGTAGTTTAGGCCTCTGCCGCATGAATGTTGGTTAGTTCAGGTTAGTATTGCGACCAAAAATAGCCTATCCTCATTCTTATGAGTTAATAGCTGTATTACCAACCACCGATATTACCAATACCAATTACAGATTACCAATTACAGATATTCGATATCTTTAAAGTAACCAATACTACTGTCCAAAGTATTAAATAACGTTCTGTTTATTTGAGTTGCACAAGTTAATCAGAAATATTTTTCCAGTGCCCTCTAGACCACCTGACAAGAAAACTCCACCCATATTTTATTCCTTGCTCGTAATGATTTGTCGTAGGCTATCTTCTGTTCTGCAGCAAAATATACTTATTATATAAATTTATTATTACTTATACATTTATTACAATTACCATTACTAATACTTTCCCATTGTTAGTTGTCTATCTTAAAAACTCTGTGTCTTACAACTATTGTATTCTATTTGGCTGTGGTAGACCAGTTAGTATAATTACATAAATCATGTACAGATGCAAAGGGAAAATAAGCAGTTATTAAATATGTATATCGTCGGACAACTGACACCTAACAGCCTTTTGAAAATTTTATGAAACAGCCTTAAAGCTAGTAATATTTGGTAATGCAACAATATACTCGTAGCTAAAATAGTGTGAGACCGTCATCATAGTGAGTTGATAGCCGTGGTGGGAGCGGTTTTAAAATTATATTAAAGATGGTTGGTACCGAGACTGTTTGTGTCAGCATACACCCCTGCTGAAAATAAATCTTTGGCCTGAAGAGGACCTTGGAGAGGAATTAAAACACTGCTTCCTTCTTTGATTTTTTTTCATCGAGGGATGTAATTCTAAGGGATGGAGGAATGCAATTCAGCTTCCAAGCAGATGGAAGTCTGATAATTTTATCGCCTCGTTACCCCTAACCTAAAGAATGAAGGACGGGGGGAAATAGCGTCACCTTCTCATTTCACACAGGACTCTATCGTAATCGAGCTCAGGTGCATTGAACGAGAGTGTCATTATCAAATGCGCAAGTGACCCGTTGACGCTTCACTAGGGCGATGAGGGAAACCTTTGGAACTTAATGTGTAGTCCCAGACTTATCGTGTGGTGTTGGAAAAAAGTGACTCCGACTCATTTCTTGTGTTGGAGAAAAGTGATAAATCCCGTCGCTAACGAAGAAATAAAATAAGAAAGGCTGTTAAGGGGTTCCTTGGATCTTGTCTCCGATACTCGACGCCTCTTCGTACCACGGTAGATGTATGGGTGGATGTGTTAATATAATACATGTCTCGCCTATATCGTTCGAATAATTTTATTCATTAAGTTCTCCGTACTAATACTTTTATCATGTCATTTTCTCAATATAAAGTTAAGATTAGATAAGCCATTAAAATATCCGTATTTGTATTTTGTTAAGGATTTAAACATTATTTTTATATTATTTAAAGTTAAAATTAAAAAAAAAATCTTGTTGTTAGCGTTTAGAGATATACGGGGTTAAGAGACTTAAAAAACATTTAAGGTATCTCTTTTTTTGTCAAAGGTTGGTTTTTTCAAAGCATTTCCAACATTTTGTTGATAAAATTTTGTTACATCACCATTTCTCAGGGCAAAAATATTCAATAATATAAATAGCTTATAACTTCGATAATACAAATGTATTTATTTAATTCGGCAGATAAATTGTATCGTAAATAAATAATAATTATCAAAAATAGTTTCTGTTAAAAGTTCATTATAGCTGGATAAATGCGCCTGTTTTAAATAACCTGTTTAATTATTATAACGATACTATTGTATTGAATATTATATAAGAAAAATTCAATATCACAAATGGGTTTATTAATTTATTTAAAACCTTACAATGTTATTCCATTTCAGAAGCCTCAAAACTAAGTTACGTTGATAATATTAAGTTAATTTTATGTCTTTGAAAGTAAGTTAATAAATTTAACTTTAAGATTAGGAAGTAGAGGAGAGACCACTGGTGGTGAAATAATCGCCTTTGTTGCTTATGTGTTATAATTTTTTGTATGCTACAAAGACCTTGCTTTCTTATATATATGTACAGAAATATTTTGTCACAAATACATCTTAATGGCTTTGTGCGAAGGTCTAAAATCTATAGTAAATAGTTAATTTAAATCTACAAAACTCATTTCAATTCCTTAATTTTCCTATCAAAAATGTTCGTGCTTTTGCAAATCAATTCAAGTCAAGAGGTCAATTAAGTTTATAATTAAAAGTATCTTTATAAGAAATACTACATAATTTTATTACACTGCATATAAACTAACGTTAAGATCAGTTTGCAGTAAATGCGATCGCGGCCGCTAGCAAAATACAATTGTATAGTAAATCCGAAAAAATATAGCTTCATCGTAAAAGTCTTACATATGATTAATCAATTTTTATATAAAATTCTGGGGAATGTTGTAGAAATACCTATTATTTGATATATTTACCCTACTGTGATGGAACTAGCTAGGAGAAGTTATAGTTGATGCAAGTGGTCACAGTTTTGATATAGACTTTCTTAATAACAATTAGTAATTCTGCTGGATTACATTATGTTCACAAGTTACCGCTCGGTGTATTGGTTGTGATGGAGAATATAATATTTCATAGATTGATTGTTGCCGGGACATTAAAATTCTAAAGGAACAAATAAAACCGTTAAACTCTTCATAACAACAAATAATCAATGTAACATACATCTGAAAAAGTATTGATCAATAAACCTAACCGTAACAATAAATAATAATGTTTCTCACTTGCTCCTTGAAACCCAGATGCCATAAACTAAAATATATCAAAATTTATTTTTCGTTTTACGAACACTTTACTTAATCCAGATCGGCATCGTGCTGACCGGCGCGGCGGCGACTTGTGGACCGTTTTTAATTTATTATAGTTTTAACATAGGGTGCTGAGTGGAAAATGGGAAAAGCTACGTAGGTAGTGTGGCAGTCCTGAAACAAACGGATTTTGTTACTATACACAAAAAAGATGCAGTTCAATGAAAATATTAATATTTAATTTATTTATAAGAACTTAATTTGTTTATCACAATTACAACAGTAGCTGATTAATTGTTTAATTTTTTTCCAGTACTACAATCTTTTATTTCTAATTACGTCATATTAAACAATATATTTCCAATCTTAATGTATAAAGGAATTCGCAAAATCGCAATGTTATTACTTTAGCCTGAGTTTAGTCTAAGCTGCAGAGTTTTGAAATTAGACTTATATTTGGTTTCACATTTCCATTAACAAGGTTTTCCTCGTATTTCATGTTCGCGATCCAGTTTAAGTAAAGCAGTTTGCGATACTTCCAGAAATTATATAAGTACTCGTAACATTCGAATTTAAAGTGAAAAGGGTTCAATATTTAGTTTAAAAAAAAGGTATTACTGACTCGTAGGATCAGTAACCGAAACCCTTCATAAAAGGAAACATTCATCTGTCGGAACAAGACTTCCTGTGAAGGACTGAACTTGTAGAAATATAATATTTTAGTTTGCAAATAGTTTACGAGAGACTTTTAGAACAGATTACTTTACGGATCGAAATGAACAGTTCTATCACAACAACTTTTTTACTCTCTTCATCATTTACCGACTTATATATCTAGCCAAAACAAGATTCTCTACTGAACCTAGAAACAAAATGGACTCTGTATCAAAAAGGCGACTCTCCTCTTATTTAAAATGATATAATTAACTTTTCTTATGCTACAATTGTTGGGTTTAAAGGTAAGTTCTGGTTATCACGACTTACAAAATAATAACATTATGTGATGATTACATTTACATTAAAGACAATGTGTTGTTGACTACAACATGGGTAATTCTTATACAATGTTCCCTTTCCGTTAACTGAGAAAATAAATAAATTGCATTTATGTCGTTTCATTCATGCTGCATAATTGTTTCCTGTAAATGTTCGTCCGTTTGCGGTTGTAGATATTTTCGATCTATTTCTAAGGGATTATTTAAATCAAGAATAAATGATAGAAAGTTATGATAAAAATATATTCTTATAAGTTTTCTTCAACCTTATCTTTTTCAATTAAACTTGTGTTTTTCCAATGATTTTAGAAACGTGTACGTGAT
The DNA here is from genome assembly GCF_018135715.1 of Danaus plexippus. NCBI lineage: Eukaryota > Metazoa > Arthropoda > Insecta > Lepidoptera > Nymphalidae > Danaus > Danaus plexippus. Next base: position 2,103,592 of record NW_026869854.1, read on the forward strand.
ATACTTGCTTTGAGTAATAATTTTAACTTTATTTATAATTCTGTGAGTAAGAAAATACAAAGCGGTGCAGCGTTTGAGCATGTTTTGTAAGATTTATTTAGTTTTATACATCGTAAAGATTTTGCCCGCTGTAACACAATGGACGTGCGGTATTGTACCTAAGTCATCCCGCATATTTCTCTAAAGAATAATCTTCAAACATATACATCGACACTCGTATAAGTTTAATAGCCGGACACCACATAAAACAAACTCCGGTTGTCTAATTAATAATTAAATTGGATACAACATTAAGAACGCCTCAAAAACAACAATGTTTTATTTATAAGATATCATAAAGTTGTGATTATAAACAAATAAACAGTACAGTTTTCATATATTGTAAAACAGACTTCGTTCGAGACTTCGCCACACAGATTTGTAGATAAATGTTAGTTAAGCAAATGACTGTTGAATAGAAGAGGCGTAGTATTTAGTACTAACAAATGCCGAAGTACTTTATTTTTAAAAAAGAAAATGTTAAGTAAGTCTTCATCTCCTAAAAGGTGTATTGATAAGAACACCGCAAGCTGTGTTTAGTACATTATCATAAAATAAGAACGAAAATTGTTACAACACACATTTTTGTACTTTGTTTTTTAACAAAGGTAAATATTATTAAAATCAATTACTGTGTCTACAAAGTAAAGTAAAATTCATCACAATATTTGTTCATCTGATGGTATACAGAATGAAAACGAACGTAAAATGATAAATGAATTTATTTGACACCAACGTTACAGAATATTGACTATTTGCGTTAAAATATTATAAACTCACTTTCTAGTCAATTAAATCGTTACAAGTTACATAACATCGACATTTTGTTTAAAAATTATTACATAAAAGTTTGTAAATAACGAAAATTTTCAAAATATGGACCTAAAATAATAATAACTTATAATGTACCCTTGTAATGTACTTTTCCGAGGAATTGCCAAAATACAACGCTTCTGTATTCTACGCTGCGTGATATCTGTGAGTGAGATACCACAAGTGGTAACAAATTATACGTGTCTAAAATATCAGATTGGTTGACTTGGCCGGCTTCTACCAGCTATATAGAGACAAAAGTTGAGAATTATGTCATGTTTGGCCATTAGTGCACTTTAGCTCCAAATTCATATACTAGTTTTTAATTGGCTTAAAAAGTAGTATAGTCATTAGAGTATCAGAAAGCTTATCTTAATCTAAAAGTTCCGTAAGCTCATAATTCTGAAAAATGTAAACCTTTAATGTAGGAAATTACTGACTACGGTCATAGGCTTCTAGAAAATAGTGCAGAAAGACATATACACCTGACTAGCATCCTGACGTTACACCTGGCTTCCGCCAAGGTTGTAGCACGCTAGATGCAATGTAATACCTAAGATGGACGCTGGACGTCCAAAGTTTCAGAGTTTTTATACGCTGACACTCCAAAAAAAAATAGCATTTCTTAACCGTTGTACTATATTCGTTGTACATTTAAGGTCTTTGCAACAACTGACTTCACGGAGACAACTTACTCCCAGCGTCTGGGAAGTGTTATCTAGGTCTAACATATTTTTAATATGTCGGATATGAAAAATAGACGTGAATCTACGTTACAGGGCAAGGACCTGATTCGGGAGGACGTCTTAGTAGCTCTCAACAATAGCCAAGAGGGGCGGCCGTTTACATTGGCATGAAGCAAACTCTTCGTCACTAGCACCACTTTTATCAAATCCCTGCAATCAGTTCTCTTCTAGAGGCCCAGTTGAAATGTTACCGTTTTCCTTGCTGGCTAGAAGAGTGGGAGAGTTTCGTCATGATCAAGGCCGGTTCATCATATATAGGCCCGTTTATCACTTAGATTGAGTTGAATGTTTCTTTGTTTCGCCTGAGAGCCCCCAATAGGGCATCGTAGGTTTTCAGGGTACTTAAGGTATTTATCTGTTATTTATTCTTAGTTGTTTTATAGGCTATTTTTGGATAATTATTTCAAACTACACCGTGACCCAGATCAATGTATTAATTCCATGCCATCGATTGTTTAAAATATTTTTTATAAATTTATTTTCAAATCTATGTCACAGACAAATAAAAAGAAATTAAAAGTGCGAGACGATTCAATAAATAGACAATTTTTACGATGTTTATATAAATAAATACCATGTTTAAACTAACTTCTATGCTTCATATAGACACATCTCACTCCGTACACACTTCACACATTGGTTGTAGGAAAATTTATTATAATTTTGATACCACGATTTATTATATTGTCTCGAGGATCGTATTCAGGAGCTTCAGAATAACGATTGCAAAATGTTATACGTTAGCATAGAACAACCAGTAGGGTTCAATAACAGATACACGGAAAATGAATAAAATTATAAAGGAAATATTCATCAACATCATCATCATCATCTTCGGCCTATCGCAGCCCACTGCTGAGCAAAGCCCTTTTCTCACTTGAAGAAGTTTAGTGCATTAATCACCACGCTTGCTCAAGACGGGTTGGCGATTTCAATGTTATAATTTGAAATTATAAGACCAGGTTTCCTCACGATCTTTTCCTTCACCATCTGTCAGTGGTGTCTAAATACTCTTAGAAAGTACATATGAAAAGATCACATTGGTACTTGCCAGGTTTCATACCCGCGCCCTCAGGTGTGAGAGGCGGGCCTTTAACGTCCACGCCACCACGACTTAAAACGAAATATTAAGATAATAAAATTAATTTTTATGTTCATTTCAATACATATACATATATGCAATGCATTTTTCTAACTTAAATTTTGAGCTTAACTTTTTCATATATTATTATAATAATAAACATCGGAGAGCCTGTTGTAAATTGAAACCTGATTGATGTGCAAAATATTGTTTATATAAATAACTTGTGTTGATGGTTCAAATTAGTCTTACATTGAATCTGAATACGATCCCCAAAAAATCGCATTTTTTACACTGTTTTATTATACTGTATGTGGTTTTAAGTATAGCTGTCACGTGTATTGGGTTGTAATATTTACTTCTTATTGTATAGTCTCGCAAATTTATGGTAATATATTTAATATATATATTTACAATTAATTCATTGAGGAGTACTCAGTTAATAAAATCTTTAAGTTCTGTTAAACTTTACCTATTGCGAACTAGTAAGGCTTTAACTACTCTTTCCATATATTTTAAAAATTTTAACTCTGTCCGTCTCTCTCAGTCCTAAGTATAATCGTATTAAGTTGTGGTGATTATAATAAACTTCTAATAATACCTATATATGTTCTATTGTGTCAGAGACGAAATCCGTTAGCATTCAATGGATTCAACGTGCGGGTGGCGGGTTCGTCGCGTCCAAGCTCCTCTCTCTACCTAACCAAATTTGAAACGAACCTACTAGGGCTGCCTTGAAAGTAAGTTCCAAGAATGAATTGATATTAGTTCTGGACAGGCCCAAGTCTTTTAGTACGTTGTAGAGAGATTTAGCCGTTATACCTCTCTTTCACACTTCTACCGCTTACAAATCCACGACGTACCTATTTCTAGTGAGCTCGTAATATTTATTGACCTTGATGGTATGGTCTTTGGGGATATTGGTTTCCCAAGGAACCGTTAGCTCTATTATCGCAATGCGCTTTAAAATTCGCGAATACACAAATATTTCTGGTCTGAAGGCCGACGCACAAATATCCTCTGGGATTTTTATTATTTCTCACACGTATACATCATTCACCTTTTCTCACAAAACATACTGATCGCTCGTCTGTATTTATTTCCCTTTGCGCTCTGGCTACCGAAAAACTAACCGTTTCACGTATGATTTCTAGAACTCCATCGTGACGACGCGAGTGTTGACCGCTATCCAGGAGTACCTTACATCTCACCATAAAATTCTAAGCAGTTTAAACTGCCTTCCCACAGATAAAGCAAGTTTCTTCGGTACCTTTACCCAATTTTATTGAATTACTCTGATCTGGGAGAGTCATTTGGAATGCAGTGAGTAAAATTTAAGCAGTGCTGGCGACCAATCAATCATTTTAGTGCTAACTGGATGCAAAGACCTCCTATGTCTAACGACTCGTTCGGCATCTCTAAACTCATTGCATGTATCTTATATTTAGCATTCTCGTCTTGCCAAATAAAAGACTTCAATACAACCGTATCTTAGACTTTCCTTTTGATCCTAACCCTACTCTGTTACTTTGAACTCCTATCATAAACTGCTTATGGAATCTTGACTCTAGTTCTGTGGCATCTTTGTCTTTTGGGTGCGATGTAACGAAGTCATCACGGGATTTCCCCATAATATATCTCTTGAAAACTTTTAGGTGTTTATAGAGCTCCAATGACCTTTTTAGACCCATCCCAAAACTATTGCGATCCCTGAATAAATCAGCTGTTAGCGCGAGCCCGAGCCACATCTTCGATATTTTTATGACGCCTGCATCTAATTTTGACAAAAATAAAAAAGTTAAAAATATATAATAAAAAAAAATAGTTAATAAAAAAATACCTGAAATTTCAATCATTTATTAATTTAGTAAGTGTTTGAATTGCAATTTCAGTCTTGATTCTTAATGTTTAACGTTTCTTCAAGTAATGACCTTCAAAATGGCTGAAGCCAGTATTTATAGTTGTCAAAACCAAGTTGATACTTAAATTTTGCCATAACAAAATTAAAATGGATCAGTATTATAATTAATTATGATCAGTCATAAAAATAATTGTAAGGATTATAGGCTAACGGCACGGTAAGTATTAGTTTCTAAGTATGTGTTTTCTAAATAAAGTAATTAAATTAAACTTCACAGGTTCTTCATAATTGCGCCTATTACATTTTCCTTTTTTATATTTACTTATATATATCATGTCCAAGTCATTTAGTTGAATTTGGTAGGAGTTTGTAAAATCTCAGTGTCTCCTTATTCCTGATATTATTTAGTTTATTTTCTTTTCTTTTCAAACATTGTTTTTTCATATGTAGTGTATTGCTGTCGACAAACATTTCATCGACGACTTAAACTAAAAACAAACAAAACACATAGCAGATGGCTGTTTCTGTGTATTTTGTTTTATTGTCGTTGCTCACCCTTACTGATAATATTTTTCCAGGTCTTACCGCCTTTCTCTCTCGCTAATTTATTTAGAACCAATATTTAGTTTGCCACACGTCAAGGCTATATAATTTAACAGTGGTATCTTAATCTTATTTCTCGCTGCGGCTTGCTTGTTTGTTTGTTGTAGTGGTGGTAGCCTACCACCACAACAATCCCGTTGATACCCTACTACTACCAGGACTTCGCCTAAGGGAAACAAGATCGCACCAGGATGGATGTGCCTTTTAACACCCCACAAACAGTTTATCCTCAGAAAGGTGTCATTTTCGCTCATCATTACTTTTTTTAAGTATGAAGTTTGACACTGCCCACTGTGAGGTTGTATAAAACGCCCTACGGAAAGTATCGAGGGAGAATTACAAAACATTTTGTCAAGTACGAAAAATATGTCGGTTTATTAGAGAATTCATTAAACAATAACATTGCACAATGTTTGTAGTATAAATATCTTGAGAATTAGTATAAACTTTATACTAATTCTCAAGATATTTCAAACACATAAATAATAAATATAATAATCAAGAAAGGGTAAATTACAAATTTCCATTTTATATAAAAGTTTATTTAGTTTATTAGTAATAAATAGTACAACAAATGCATTTCTATTTAATATACCTACCTATATGCAAAAACCAGTTATTTTAATCAATTAACATATAATTATTAACAATAGCTATTATTACAAACACTAAAGTCGTTTTAATCGTTTTAATCTTTTCTTCGGTTAGCAACAGTAGCGTCTCTGTCCCGGTTGACTCCTCGCAGCAGCCATCCTCGTCCAGGCTGACCTGGCTCTCCGCCAACAGGACAATCATGAGCATCATAATATTGAGCTAAGAACATTCGTCTTGGACAATCAGATGTGTTCGGTGTACTGCCGTGTATCAAAAGATAAGAGAAGATAACTACGTCCCCAGCTTCAGCAACCACTGGAATCGCCTTCTCGATTGGATATTTACTCTATAGAATAAAACAAAACAACATTTTCGCAATTACAAAATTATATTGCATTTAATATCTTGATATTAAAATACATTAAATAAATACTTAACTTTGAAAGAATTAATCACATTGTATAAAGTAAATAAAGTAAATGAACTGACATGAAATGAAACTTCAAGCATGATAATAAATGACATCATTAATATCAGAATTAACATAATAATGTTTAGTAGCTCTTGCCTGATCCACATAGTGGAAATTGCTTCCTTCTTTAGGGCCAAAATCTTCTAGCGGTCCCAGCTTGTGTGAGCCTGGGTACACAAACAATCCTCCGTTTTTAGGACTTGCAGCGTCTAAATGAATAAAGGCTGCTACCATGGAGTCGTTTTTGTATGGAAAGTATGGATAATCCTGTACAAATGTGTACAATAAGTTGACTGCATTGTAGTAAAATAATAATATTTTAATTTGGACTTTGAAAATCGTTTTATTAAAACAACTCCATCTCACCTGGTGCATGGGATACGAGCCACCTTTTTCTGGAGGTTTGAAATGAGCTTTGGTGTGATGTAGCGCTATATTCTTTGTATCCATGACGTCTTCTAGCGCGTCTAGAAGGCTGTCATTATATAATAACTTACCAAAAACAGCATTGTGGTATTGCAAGTTGTGAATACCTTTAACCTATAAAATGATAAAGTATATATAATTATTTATTAATTAGTTATATATTTATTAGCATCAAATAATCAAAGTGTTTATTCAAAAACTTAAATTCATTTTTAATTTAATTTTCTTCCCTTTTTATACATTTAATATTAATTATATAACTTATAGTAATTACAAAATATCAAAATAAACTCATAGCTATATTATTCCCTAAACTAAGAATATTATATTATATTAAAATAGGTTATTTTACTTACGGTGTAAGGGCTACCGGTTTCTCTAAAGTTATCATCTCCACCAACCCAAAGACTCTCGATTTTCTGTTGATTCTTTCTTCTAAACAAGTCGTCATACTCCTGTGATAATGTTTTTAGTTCACCGTCTTTTATTAACTTTTTTAAATGAATGAATCCATTTTCCTTGTAAAACTTTTTCTGTTCTTCAGTTAACCGAACCATGTCGAAGTTGTATGGAAAATGTACATTCAAATTGGTATAATTTACTATTAGTATATAAGAACGGAAAGGTGAACCGGACAAGGTCAGCGACCCCCCGATAAGACCACGGAATGAGTTTATTTGTAAACACAACAATTTATTATTACGTTACGTAAGTATATTATAAGAGTTTTACAGGGTTCCGTCGATGTCTTTTCCGTTTAATGTGCTTATATTTGAACTCTCAGATTAAAAAAGAACAGTCTTTAGCTCGATATATTTACTTATTTTTATTACAAGTATTTTACACGGCAATATTATGATAATAATTCAATGTCACTGAAATCAGCCAACGTCATCGTAAAACTATAGATCTACAGATTTTGGTAAATTCGTTACTTCGTATAGAAATTACACTTTAAAAACTATTTTCATATTTTTTATATGACGTATGCTGTAATTGTATGTTATAAATGTCATCACTTTAACGTGAGTGAATAAACTCTTAGATTAATTATTATCTCCAAAGCTATGATCTATCTCGTTGTGGTTAATTCTTTTAATCGTAAGATTCCACGATATCTTTCCAACGAAAAAAACAACTGATAACTTAAATTTTTTTTAAATTGTAAACATAACAAAAAATACAACAATAAAGAATGACGTGCTTACTGTCATCGTCCCTGTAGAGGATTTTGCGAGTCATTATGAATGTTCTATTTTCTTTAATAAATGCTCCTTCGATTTGATGAATATAAAACAAACAGGCTAAGAGTAGTTTATTATAACAATTTTGAATGTTTTAACAAAAACATAAATTCTTGGTCGTTACTTTTAAAGTTATAATACACACATTCATCTTATTCTTGTTTATGAAAGTCAATAAATTGGAAATCCTCCCTAACCTCTTCCTTCTGCACACTGTCTTCGGATTCAGTATAAATGTGCCGTTGACTTTGGTAACTGTAGTGACACGTTCCTTTTTCCTTTCTGCTTCTTTTTTCATCATTAGCATGTACTTATATTCATTTTAAACTTGTAAGAAACTTCATTAGATGCTTGCAACTAATCTTCAAGGTAAAAAATAGTTTTTTTTTTTCCTTTTAAGTATCATATAGATATATCTCGTAGTTATTGGGAAATTGATGGGATAAAACTAAACTTAGTATTCAACTATGGTTTTTAATTTTAATATTATTATTAGTGCCTACTCTAATTGCCTATAATAACCGAAAAATACAATCATTTAGAAATAGATTTTGTTGAAATAAAACGGTTGGGCTCTGGTAAGAATGAGTACCAATTTGAGAGATGGACGCTCAGCTACAGCGCACTATTAGAGCTGTTATGTTGGTTTTGAGTGCTGTGTCGAGAGCCCTAACTTTAATTCTATGTGACGCTCGGATGTAATTCAACATGTGATAGAAGCAAAACTAGTTATGTGGCGACGGAAACGTTGAATTTTAATACAGGAATGAGGTATGCAGGCTATAACGGCACGTTACAATGTATAATAATATTTTAACATTTCGAATATATGTTATTTGGTCTCCTTGTTTGGAGAGAGAGAGAGAGAACAGCCATTCCGGTAGAACTTAAAATAATCCGAAAGGATCAGCTTGTAGATCAGTTGTAGATAACATTAAGTGTAAAGGAAAAAATATCATTGTAAACCGTTTCTAGAAAACGAAAAGAATGTTTGAAATGTAATGAACCTTGGGTAGAAACTTTTGCCTGTCACTAAAGTGTTGACGTTGATGCAAGATGATGATATTTACCTACTAAAACGAATATTGTGTTATGGAAAAGCAAATACGTTTTAATTAAACAATTTATAACTAAAAATATTCCACGGCACACACAGGATTCACGATGCTTAGAGTATTTATGACAGCAAATGATTTTTATTGCATTTGACATATTAATTTACCAGAGATCACAAATTTTCATCTTATTTAATAAGGTCTTTCTAATTTTCAACGTGTGACTGGCTTTTGTTATAAATTAAATAGCATGCTTTGGGTTTAAGTCATATATATTTCAGTTTGAATGCTTTTCATATTTCTGCTATTGGAATAATAGCTTTTCCTTAGCTGAGATCCAATTTTAGACATGGAGTTAGAACCAAATCCAAAATACTTTTATTAATAATAATAATAATGTTTATTGTTCAGCCTTAAATTAAATTATTAGAATTATAGGAGATAAAAATGTACAATCTTGACCTTATTATTTATTTTAAATGAAAATTGTGGATTACGCATTTTCCTGGCTATATTGGGAGGTTAATTGTAATATTTTGGTATTTATACATATATTCTAACAAACAGTATAAAGATAAAATGGAATCCTTTATGACGGCATCATAGTTATAAATAATCTGTATGTGGATCGTGTATTTGAATTGCCACTTTCACCACGAATAGTGTTTCGTAGCGCTGTGGAAACATTGTGAATCGAAAAGATCGAAATCTGCCAAAATAATACCCAAAATTAAATCTTTTTATTCTTTATATAATTAGAAAAACTTTTCCTGACAGTTAATTAATTTCTTAAGATATTAATTCCATGTCTTAAACAAGAGAACCTGATCGGCGCAAAGGAAATAAAGCTTATAAACTTCAATTAATTTGAAATTGAATTGCGTCAGCTTTACTCTACATGAAATAATTGCATAAATTTTCTTTCCTTTAAAAATAGCCATATTTTGGACTCGCATTCACCTCAATGAGATTAAAAAAAACTAAAAATTATTACAATATGTGTGGGTGTTAGTTAGAAAAGCTGCAAAAGATCATTATGTAACTCACATTAAAATCTTATTTCATAATTAAAGATATAATAAACACAGTTGTTAATTTTTAATGAGACGAATGAAAGGTACAGGCTGATCAATATTTTAATGATTTTTACAAATGCAAAATAATTTTTTTTTTGTAAATATGAATGGCAAAGTTTAGAAATTTTAAATATAGCAGCAGCGAATCGTCGCAATTTATTAATAAATGTCTTTTAAGAGACCAGTCACGTACATAACATATACTGTAAAATAATGTTCATACATATTGTGTTTAACTTCCGCGTTTGCTCCACACTTCATGGTGTTCAAATTTGTTGACCCGTTTGTGAGCTACGATACCACATGCATATACACACGCACGCATGTACTCTCGCACGCACGCACACGTCGACGTTAAACTTATAACACCCTTCCCTTTACGTCGGGGGTTAAAAAGGTATCAATTCACAATAAAGGAATCTATTGATCCCAGAACAAACATTGAATCAAAGATGTATTAAACAAGTTTTTTTAATAACCATTAAAATAATTCAGTAGTACTAAAAGATGTAACTTTTACTATTTAATTAAAAGAAATTTGGTATATTAATTATTTGATGTAGTTCTACTATTGAATTGATATATCTATTAACTACCAGATAAGAATGCAAGTAAACTAAATAACGTTATATATAATTGCGTGTTTCTATAATTTCAATATTAATTAATTGAAGTGCTCGCTTATTTTCTATAGTTTTAGCGTCATTTCCGTAATGGGGCATATTTGTGAAAACTTTCGTATCTTTGTAAGTATATTTCTCCTTTATCTAATCTCCCAGGACACGGGGGAAAACCATCAATATTGTTTTGATAGCTCTTTCTAGCAAACATTTTGCCTTCACTTTCACCAACTAAAGCAGTAATAAGTTTAGTAAAATGTTTATATATTGTAAGTTGTTTAATTTGGTCACAGCCTATTTATTGCTGATGTTTTTTTTTCTTACTAGGACTAATAAGGCGACGAGAAGTCTGACAGAGATCATTTTATGTTTAATGTCATGTCCTTTTCTGTTGATATTAAGACGTATTCTTAAACATGAACAAATTTACTAAAATCTGGAATCCATAATTTTTACGAACCTCAAAATAAAATATTATTCAACCACCTTAGAGATGTATCCTAAAATACAACGATTACAAGGGAACTCGTGCCAGTGTCTTTATTTTTACTTAACTAATATTAGTCCGGTCAATTTAGACATTCGAAGTTACATAAAGTCCCAACAAGCTGAATTTCTGTGAAGTTGTTTAAAACATAATTATAAACAATGTCTCAAAGTTCCCCATCATTCCCGTTTAAGGAAAAAAATTTATTCAAGGTCAAAGGTCAAAAAAACGAGTTTTTCGCGATTTTCAGCAAAACGGTAAGTTTTATCATAAAAGTACATTAGACAAAAATTGTAGATCATAAAATTATCTATAAAAAATGTATCAATACTTTTTTTCTTACGAGCCACCTTTTCTGAGATATAACGATTCAAAAAGTTATAAAAGTTGTTATCTTCATAATATGCACACGTTTCCACGCCACCTATGAGGTAGTGTACTTAGCGCGTTTTTTTTAACGTGGTTTCCCCAGTAGGCCTACTCCATGGGTCAGTTGTGATCCTGTTTAATGTAAAACTATTGCAAAATAACGGAAATTTTCAAAGATTGGGAAAGATAAAAGCGATGTAAATTTAAAAAAGTGTTGAAGTTTATTTGTCTTATTCGTAAGTTTCAAATTCTTGTTCTTCTCCTCCTGCTTCTTCTTCATCTTCATTTTGGATGCAAGTAAATTGCACCAATAGCAATGTATCGCATGATACTTCGTCGGAGTCAAACGAATCCTCCATTGTTTGTGTTTCAATATTAGAGCACGACCGGCCTTGACAATTTGTGCATGCCAAAGAACAAAACAGTCCGACTTTTTTGCAACCACATTTAGCACTGCATCCCTTTTTGCAGTTGCAAAAAATAGTGTTCAGCAGTTTTTCCGGCGCAGGTGGAAGTAAAGTTTGAACTGGCTCTAATATATTATTGACCAACTTCCAACCCCAGTCTGTAGGGTCTAGCTGATTACCAAGCCACACTTAAACTTGGTAATATACTCGAAAAAGATGTTGGTGAGCAGCAACTGAGGTTGGAGGAAGATGTCTCGAAGTTACACTGGCTTAAAGATTAAGGGACTGGGTTTCATTTTACCTGATATTCTTATAAGTTAAAACTTATGTATATTTTATATTGTAAGTATAAGTTACAATGACCGATAGAAAAATATTTAAACATTTAATATATAATATTTATATATATAATATATATATGTATAATATAATAATATATAATATATATATATATATAACAACTCAAGATGTATATACGTGGCGTACTCATGCATATTATGACGATAACAACTTTTATAACTTTTTGAATCGTTATATCTCAGAAACGGTGGCTCGTAAGAAAAAAAGTATTGATATATTTTTTATAGATAATTTTATGATCTACAATTTTTGTCTGATGTACTTTTATGATAAAACTTACCGTTTTGCTGAAAATCGCGAAAAACTCATTTTTTTGACGTTTGACCTTGAATAAATTTTTTTCCTTAAACGGGAATGACGGGGAACTTGGAGACATTATTTATAATTATGTTTTGAACAACTTCACAGAAATTCAGCTTGTTGGGACTTTATGTAACTTCACCCTCATTTTTTGGTCTAAATTGACCGGACTATGTAGTGTTATTAAATTAATAGGCTCATATGACCTCAGAGAACAAAACAGGCTTCGGCGCGATTAAATACCTTATATGGACCGACAGCGAAATCTATACTATTATTATAAAGCTGAAGAGTTTGTTTGTTTGTTTGTTTGTTTGTTTGTTTGTTTGAACGCGCTAATCTCAGGAACTACTGGTTAGAATTGAATTTTTTTTTTGTGTTGGATAGACCATTTATCGACGAAGGCTTTAGGCTATATAACATCACGCTGCCACTATTAGGAGCGAAGAAATAATGGAAAATGTGGAAAAAACGGGGTAAATTATTCATTCTTGAGGGCTTTCGTTGCATGCGTTGCGAAAACGATTCAAGATACCAAAAATATATGTATGAAAGAATTATTCCTCTTGAAATGATCTAAAAAAATGTCCACGACAGTATATATCTATCTTTTAAGATTAACACACTAGAACCGTTTTTATAGTAATAAAATTTGGTCGAAATTAATGCATTATTGTATCAACGTAATAATACAAATCTTTATCCAAATAAATGTGTTGTTGATTAAGATTATTTAACTGTGAACAAAATTGTCTTTGACATCACTTAATTTCAATGAATATCTTAGAAGATATTACAATTTTAAAATAACACCGATATAAAGTTCACCCGCGCGCCGCATGAAGTGCAAAACATAGGAGAGGCGTCGTTGCTTGCGAGCGACGCGGAGGGAGCGGGGGGGGTGTAGCTCTACGAGGTACCATGCCGCGCGGCTCAGACGCGCGGTCGGCTCCCTTCTGAACGGTTGTATGCAGCGTTATTTGTTTTTGCGGAATAATATCGTCGTGTAATAATACTTTTTAAATACTATTTCATTTTGTTTTAAGGATAATATTTTGCTTCTAATAATTTCACAATTATCAACATTTTTTTTAATTTTGATGTAGTAAGTAGGTGTCATAGTTTTCTTTATAGTAAATATTTTTTGTTATAAGGATAGTATTGTTTCTAATATTTTAGCAATATTATAACTTTTTTGTTTTGTTGTATATAATACTTGAAAATAGGTGTTATCCACATAAATATTCTTATTAGGTTAGGTTTTAGTTTAAGCATACATTTATCGTTTAACGGTTATTCTTTTGACATATATTTTATCCGATTTACGTAAGTACCAAATACAGGTAAAAATAATTAGGTTCCTAATTATTTACCATACGTTTATTTTTTTCTTGATTACGAGTTACGGTTTGTTTAATTTTTCATATCTTAGGTTCTTTTTTCGTCATTATAATGCCTAGAAAAAGATCTCAGCTTTCTCGGCAGACTGCTACTGCAAAGCGGCTGCGAGTTTTGCGCAGCAATGAAACAGAGGATGAAAATATGCATAGGTTGGCTACTCAACGAGAAATCAGTGAACAAAACCGTGCTAATGAATCGATTATTGAACGGTCGCAGCGTCTACCCTCACAAAATTTCCGAACTTCGGCAAACCGACAACGGGAATCAAGCGCTGAACGTTCTCAACGTTTAGCTTCACAGAGTTCTCGAACTTTGGCAAACCGACAACGGGAATCAAGCGCTGAACGTTCTCAACGTTTAGCCTCACAGAGTTCTCGAACTTTGGCAAACCGACAACGGGAATCAAGCGCTCAACGTTTTCAACGTTTAGCCTCACAGAATTCCCGCACTTTGGCTAACCGCGATCGGGAATCGAGCACTGAAAGATCCCATCGATTAGCACAGCAAAATGCACGATCAGCAAGAAATAGAACTCGCAGGCAACATAATTTATTAAATGCTGCGTTTGCTTATGATTGTACACTTGACTATACTGAGCTAAATGATATTGATATTGGCAGAATGAATAAAATATGCAACTTATGCCAAGCAAAAAAATGGGCGACTGAAACTCCTGGACTGTGTTGTAGTGGTGGCAAAGTAAATATACCAATAATTCCGGAACCAACTACAGTTTTAAAAGAACTGATATCAGGCTCACATCCATCATCAAAGCATTTCTTAAATCACTCAAGGCAATATAATACACTATTTCAGATGACTTCATTTGGTGCCAAAGAGATTCGTGAGGGAAACTTTATGCCCACTTTTAAAGTCCAAGGGCAAGTTTATCACTTAATCGGTAACTTACTTCCAGCTGAAGGGGCACAGCCCGAATTTTTGCAAATATATTTTGTTTCACATGCAGATCAGGTATCCTTACGCTCAAATTTAAATCCAAGCTTGCAAATCGATCTTATCGACGCTCTCCAAACATATCTTCACGATCATAATACGTATATTCAAAGTTTCAAATACAATCTGGAAAATAGACCACCGAATGACTTCAAACTTATTATTCATGCTGATGTGAAACCTCCTAATGAGCATCGAGGTCGATATAATGCGCCAATAGTAGATGAAGTAGCTGTTCTTTTGATAGATGAAGACAAAGGTCCCCGAGATATTGTGTTGACGGCGAGAGATGGTGGACTTCAACGAGTTTCTGAACTTCATAGATCTTATGACCCACTTCAGTATCCTTTACTGTTTCCCTTTGGTAATGACGGATACTGTATAAATATTCCACAGCAGAATACTGCTGCTAGATCTAAAACTGTATCATGTATGCAATTCTATGCATTTAGACTCATGTTGAGAATAAATGACTTTAACAGCATACATTATTTCAAGGGATTATTCAACCAGTATTGTGTTGATATGGCGGCTAAAATGATTTCTGAGAGGCTAGACTTCATAAAAAGAAATCAAAAAAAATTGAGAGCAGAAGAGTACATTCATTTAAGAGATGCCGTGGTTAATGATGCGAATATAGACGCTTCTAATGTTGGCCAGCATGTTATACTGCCGTCGTCATTTACAGGATCCCCCAGATACATGAACGAAAAAAGTCAAGATGCCATGACATTTGTCAGGAAATTTGGAAAACCAGATCTCTTCATTACATTTACATGTAACTCCGAATGGCCGGAAATAAAAATTGAGTTATTACCCGATCAGCATTCTTACGACAGACATGATTTGGTTTCTAGAGTATTTCATTTGAAACTCAAAAATATGATACTCCTTCTGACGAAGAAAAATATTTTTGGGCCTTCAAGAGCCTTTGTTTACAGCGTAGAATGGCAAAAAAGAGGTTTACCACACGCCCACATTTTATTGTGGCTGGCTATCAAAGTACAACCAGATTCTATAGATGCAATAATATCGGCTGAAATACCTGACAAACGACAAGATCCAATTCTTCATAATATTGTCATAAAAAATATGATACATGGTCCTTGCGGATTTCATAACCCTGCGTCACCATGTATGAAAGAAAACATTTGTTCTAAAAAGTACCCTAGGAATTTTATTTCTGAAACACAAACCGGGGATGATGGTTACCCAACCTACAGGCGCAGGTCTCCAGATAATGGTGGAAACACAGCAATAATTCGTGTCAAGGGTACAGAAATGAGCGTGGATAATAGGTGGGTTGTTCCCTATAATCCAGTTCTATCACGAATTTTCAATGCACACATTAACGTAGAGTTTTGTCAATCGGTCAAAGCTATTAAGTACATCTGTAAGTATATTCATAAAGGCTCTGACCAAGCCACATTTTCGCTTCAAAGTAATAACAATGAAGTAGAAACATATCTAAATGGTCGCTATATAAGTTCTTCGGAAGCGATCTGGAGAATTTTCCAATTTCCTATTCATGAACGTTTTCCGGCAGTAGTTCATTTAGCAGTTCATTTGGAAAATGGACAAAGAGTTTATTTTGATAATAATGCAAACCTTCAAGATCGTGTTAATAATCCTTCATCAACGACACTTACAGCGTTCTTTGACCTTAGCAAGAGGGACGATTTTGCAAAAACCCTTTTATATCACGAAGTACCCCAGTATTACGTATGGGAAAGAAATTCATTTTCTAGAAGAAAACGTGGGCAAGATGTTGAAGGATATCCCGGTGTAAAAAAAGACACAACTTTAGGCCGTGTCTACAACATTCATCCGACTCAAACTGAATGTTTTTATTTAAGAATGTTACTGCAACATGTTCGCGGTCCAATGTCATTTGAACATCTAAGGACCGTGAATGGTGTTATTTGCCAAACTTATCAAGGCGCTTGCAAGGAATTAGGTTTACTGGAGGGAGATGAACATTGGCAGAATACAATGTCAGATGCTGTAATGTCCGAGCCAGCCACAAAATTAAGAGAATTATTTACCATCATCCTTATATTTTGCCAACCATCTGACCCTTTAGCATTATGGAATAAATTTCGTAATGCTTTATGTGAAGATATACTAAACAGAATGCGTAATGAGAATCAAGATATGACATTAGCATATAATGATGATATATACAATGATGGACTAATCATGATTGAAGATAAAATTCATGAGATTTGCGATAAATCACTAACTGATTTTGGGCTTCCTGTATCAAAAAGGATTAATTCACTTAATCATCTGGATCCGTTAGAAGTAGCATTGCGAAAACCATATGATCTAAATGAATTGAATGATTATATTACTCAAAATGAACCAAAATTAGTTAATGACCAGGTGACCGCGTATTATTGTGTTATGCAAAGTGTTCGTCTTAGTGAAGGAAAAGTATTTTTTTTGGATGCTCCCGGTGGAACCGGCAAGACCTTTATTACTAATCTTATATTAGCAAAAGTAAGGTCTCAGGGAATGCTAGCTTTGGCAGTAGCGTCGTCAGGTATCGCTGCAACTTTATTAGCAGGTGGACGCACAGCTCATTCCACTTTTAAACTGCCCCTAACTGTTTCTTTACAAAAAGATAGCGTGTGCTCTATACGTAAAAATGGCCCTTTGGGAAAAGTTTTACAAGATGTCAGTTTAATGATCTGGGACGAATGTACCATGATCCATAGAGCTCATGTAGAGGCTCTAGATAGGACTCTTAGAGATATTAGAAGCTGTGATAAAATCATGGGTGGGATTACTGTCATGTTTGCTGGGGACTTTCGACAAACTTTACCAGTAATAGTAAGAGGAACTAGAGCAGACATTGTAAAGTCTTGCCTTAAAAGTTCCCCATTATGGAAGTTTGTAAACATCCTAAAATTAACTACAAATATGAGAGCACATTTGGGTGGAGGTAATATAATTTTTCCTTCAAAGTTACTTTTAATAGGAGACGGGAAAGTACCTCATTTTGAAAATAGAATTGAAATTGATCGTGATTTAGGAGAAAGAGTGAGTAACATTGAGGACTTAATTTCGAAAGTTTACCCCGACATCAGCGAAATAGAAAATAAAGATCATCAATGGATGTGTCAAAGGGCAATATTGGCGGCGAGAAACAGTAGCGTAGACGAAATTAATGATTTAATTTTAAGTAAACTTCCAGGAGACATAGTTACCTACACATCTATTGATAATGTAATGGATCAGGAAGATGCGGTCCATTACCCACAGGAGTTTCTTAATTCTTTGAACCCCAGTGGTCTTCCCCCATATTCCCTCAAGTTAAAAATAGGTGCCCCAATAATTTTACACAGAAATCTTAAACCACCAAATTTATGTAACGGGACCCGACTTCAAATCAAATTTCTTCGCAATAACGTGATCGTTGCTATAGTTTTGACTGGTCCAGCAGTTGGTCAAACAGTGCTTATACCTCGCATCCCAATGATACCAAATGATTTACCTTTTAATTTTAAAAGAATTCAATTTCCCGTAAAGCTATCTTTCGCCGTTACAATTAATAAATCACAGGGGGCAAACATTTAAACACGTAGGAATTGATTTACGCCAAGACTGCTTTTCACACGGCCAACTATATGTCGCGTTGTCAAGATCAGGTTGCGGAGAAAACCAATATGTTCTTCTGCCACAAGAAAATAAAACTAAAAATATTATTTACACAGAAGTACTTTAAATAATTATGTTATTTAAAAACTTAAAATAAATAAATAAACTAAATTGTCTAAAATAATAACAGAAAATTATTTATAAAACCGAGTAGGTTTTTTGCAAAAATAAATATGATGCCGAAAATAACTATTTCACGCGGACGAAGTCGCGGGCATAGCTAGTGTAATCATAAGGGTAAAATATAATAATGTTATATGTATAATAACATTAAAAATACGTAGAAATTATCATGTGAGATAAATACGCCTTACCAAATTGTGATGACAAATTAATTACAACTATCTCTAAGAAAAAAAGAATTGTCAAGAGACCATGTTCTTTCTGTTTTTTTGGTAGAATTCATCACAGTCGTAATACAATGGAATGCTTTTCGTCGAAATAATATGATTAAATTAAAATTAAATAAAGACAGTTTTTTTTTTTAATTGGTAACATAATAAGATTATAAAGTACAATATCTTTACCCGTTTAATACTTTCTAAAAATTAATATTTCACAATAATTGCGTGATGTCTCTGAAGCAGTTCCTACAAATTATTTGAAGTCATATAAGAAAATAAATGATTTGTTGTAATACTAACGCGGCTGGACTGATATTAACCAAACATTAACCAACTTAATTACGAATTAAGAAGAAATTAATAAAGCCAGAAACGAAAATTCAACGATAAGGTTCGTCTCTAGCTATTAGAGGACTGAAGCACATCGTTTAATGTTCATGAACTAATTATAATTTAAGTTCAATTAACATGCGATTGGGATGGTGTAATCAAAGGGCGTGTGTTTTTGACAAGTTTGTGAAATTTTAATAACTTCTAAAATTTCATTAATATATTTTAGACAGCTTAGCATTGTTCACTTGTACCTATATATTGTAACATAGAATTTACTTTAATACAATTATAGACTACGAGCTGTACTTGAATAGTTGATTACGTTCTACTGTTACTAAGAGTACTTTTTTATAACAAAATTTGAACCTATTTATAATAAAATAAATAAAAGTGGTCATAAAATATGAATTCAATATCCAGACGAGCCATTTCTACCTCTATGAATGCTACTGGTCCCATTATATCAGTGACAAATTCCCTCCATAACTTCAATACATTCTCAAAAGCCTCGTAACTCACGCTATATATTTGCAACACGTCTACGAAATATTGATTTTATTTTAAATATATCTTAGTATTCCCATGAAATTAATCGTAAGCGAAGTTTTCAAAATGTACTAGAAGTTATTTTTAACTAACAACGTAACGAAATTTTTATTAAATTATTTTAATTTCAAGCGTTTGTGACAGAGTCGACACAAGTTGTAAATGCTCTTTTTTTTGTTATTGTAGCAAATTATTATGAGAATAACAATTTCTTGAGAGAAAATCCATTTTTCCACTCTCGACTCGAAGGAGTTATGAGAATTTCATCTCCTATACTACTATAACACCTACTATAGAAAATGCGATAATTATTTTTACTTTACATGTACTTCATTCGCAGCGAGCTGATATCAAAGATATATGTCGATCTAGATTATCAAGACAATTCTTTGTAATATATAAATACAAACGTTGACATTACTAATTCGTATAACTCGAACCATTTTTTTTTTATCTAAGAACAGACTAAAATGATATCTTGTATAAAATTATTCGTCTGTTTAAAACTTTTATTATTGTATAAAAACAGTCACTATCCGACTCCATGTTGTGAATCTGAGGAATGTCACAGACGAGAACATTTTTACCGGATTAATTGTCGAGACGATGTTCAAAAGTGTAGTTATTTGAACTCTGCTCTGATAGTATTTTTAAGGCTTGCCTTAAAGTTATTTTTAGTCAACTTTGTCTAGAATAATAGTAATTTATCCTAGCGTCTTTAATGCTCATTTTAGGATAAAAGTATTTATAAGATATACGAGTATATGTAGAATATTTGATTTAATAACGATATATGTGTGTTCTGTAGAAAATTAGTTTCCATCAGCCCGCGACGTCTCGTCTATATTTATTTCATTACTTATGTTATTAGAAATATAATATTCAAAATAACATGATAACATTAAAAAGATTTCTCTTTTAATAAAATACTGTAGAAATATGAGAGGGTAGAAGAGAATCAATGTAGGAATATGAGAGGGTAGGAGAGACTCAAACGACATATAAGCAGTTGTCAGAGGACATCAGGGCTCTTTTTCGTTCGTAACGCGCGTTGGTGTGATAGTTTAGTCGTGAGTAGATTTTAGAAGTGTGTTTAAATCTTTCGATTGTGTTATATTCGGATTTCATTTAACGATTAGTTTAATTCAAGATAGTTGAAAGTTATTCATTTAGAATTGTTTTTATTTTTGTGTAAATTTAATAAATTAGCGGTGGAATTGTATCGAATGTTATTTTTTAAAAAGTCAATTCTTACCTTGTTTCCAAGATCAGAAGTGCGATACGTACCTTGAGAACCCCGTTTGGTAAGGCCTTGTTATTTCAATTTACCCACACATTATTTTTTTTTTGTGTTTTATTAAATATTTCATTATAACTTTTTTTTAGACACGGAGTTATTTTAAATATCGTTTTACGTTATTATCGAGAATATTAATTTGTGTTAATTACTTTGATTAAGCGGTGAGTAAGCTTTTATTGCGTTTGTTTGTTGATACGTTAATTTCTAGCGATCATACTTATTTAATTATTTTATTTTGTTACTAAAATGTCTGAACGTGAACGCAATTGTAGCCGCAGTGGTCTTGATAGTAATCCTCGTCGTGATCGTAGCTAGAGTCAGGGTAATAGTTCCCGTGAGCAATCCTTTGATGAGAGTAACATGTTGAGACTTGATATGGAGGCAATGATGTCTCGTCTTAAAACGTTAGAGGCGAAAACAAGGGCTTCGTCCATGCCGCACCGCGCGTCGGTGAATTCACACGACTATGAGGAATTGCGTTATAAAGGTTTGACGCCCGGTAGCGTTTGTAATAGGCAGTCATCACGACAGTTGCAGACACCAACGCGCGTCCGCGATATATCTCGCGTTTCCGATCGTCGCGTACCCTATAGAATGCGTGAATTATCGTCGATAGGGCATCTGGTTTCTCCGACGCATGTGACTTGACGTGAAGCTACCATTCAGAATGTTATCATCATCAGGATCCGAGCCCTCACTCGATCACGACAAGTAGGCGACGCGGGTATACCGTTGGAATTAGTACAGGCGAGTTTTACCGATTGCATTGCTAGTGCCATCAGATCAATTAGTACGGCTGAAAAATCTCGGTGTTACTATATTTTGAACTTTGACCCAAATCTACACAACTTTGACGATTAGTGCATACAAGTTGATTGCGCGAAAGTTTTAAACAATTGGAATGATTTAGAATGCCTTTCGCGAATAGGAAATTGTTTGTTAGGGGATGCGAAATCTTGGCTCAATGAATGGGTGTCTAGCTACCGTAGTTGGACCAATTCTAAGAAAGAATTCAAACCTTTATGTTCTGAAGTACCAGATTTTGCTGGAATATTGTTTGAAGTTATGACTAAGAATTCCGATCACTATCCAACGTACGCGTAATATGTACGCCGGTCGATACTTTGCTTACGTATAGTGCAAGGACTCGGTGAGGAGCTTATTTCGGTTATAATTATTCGCAGTGTTACTGATCCAAATATTAGGGCTATGGCGACAAATGCTAAACTATTTCCGAATGATTTAGTCGAATTCTTTACAATCTATGTTAAACCAAATACAATTAGTATTTCGAGACAACTAAACTCGCGTTCGGAATTGTGAAACGTTACGAGAGATAGACGATCTCTGGAGTATTCACGTAAACGTAATCTGAGTGATATCAGGTGCTTTTTCTGTGGGCAGTTGGGGCAAAAAGAAGCTTTGTGTAGTAAGAGACCCAAAATCGAACGGTTATCAGGGAGTTTATCAAATAGTGAGGGCGTTAAGTTATCTAGGCTCGAACCATGCACATATTTTATGAATGAATGGTGATGATTGTTCAGTCTGATGTTTCGATGACAATTGATACACCTCTGGTAGGTAACTATTTAGAGAGGGTTACTAAGAGGATAATTAATGAATTCTCTCGGTACTTTATTACGGGAACTGCTACATCAACCGTAAACATAGTCAGCATGTTAATTAAACTTAAATCCAGCATTCCTGTGTATCAACTCTCACACGCTGAAACGATCCGTGGTCGTGACATAATAACAGATTTGCTTGAAAAGCAAATAATAAAGGAATGCTCGTTTTTAGCTACCACTATTGAATACCTGGGTCGTACGATTAGTAAAGGTCAGGATAGGCCAAGTCGTCAGAAAGTGCGGGCCTTAATTGATTCAGCCGTACCAAAAAATATTAAGCAAGTAAGGCAATTTCTGGGGTTCGCTAGCTATTTTAGGCGGTATATAGCTGGGTTTGCCCAAAGGGTTCCTTGCATAGCGGCACTTACTAAAAAGGGAGTTAATTTTCATTGGGGAGCTGAACAACAAGCCGCTCGTGAGTACATTATAGATTGTCTTACAAGTGAGCCAGTACTCGCCATTTATGATCCTACGCTGCCAATAGAAATACTACACAGATGCGAGCTCGATTGGTTACGGAGTCGTCATGATGAGAGTGCATAAGGGAAATCGTAAACGAGTACTGTCTTATTGTAGTAGACTCACTCAGGGGGCTGAGAGGAAGTAGCACTCGTACGAACTGAAGACGCTGGCAGTGATTAAGGCATTAGAGTATTTCAGGCATTATCTTGTGGTTGCACACTTCATCGTGGTTACTGACTGTAACGCGTTAAAACTTACCCAACGTAAGAAAGACTTGTTGCCAAGGGTGGCTCGGTGGTGGGTATACCTCCAAGAATTCGATTCTAACCTGGAATATAGAAAAGGTTGTTTTTTGTCCCATGCAGATTATCTTAGCCACAATCCGGTTAACTTATGTACCATTAAGAGACCGTTAAATTGAGCGCCAGTTGCTCGGGCTTCTGACGAGAAAATTCACTCTCTAAAACAAAAACTGGTGGATGGGCAGTTAAACCCCAGTCGTCATGACATCCTTTAAGTCAAGCTCTCACCTATTGGTGAAAATCATAATTTTTGTTGTTATATTCCAAAAGGCCATAGACTGTCTTATGTGTATTTTTCACGACGAACATGATCATCAAGGGGTTGATAAAACTGTAGACTTGATAACAAAACACTTTTAGTTCCCAGGGTGAGAACATTTGCAAAAAAAAAAAAATACATTTCCCATTGTTTGGTTTGCCTTTCTCATAAAAAGGTAGCTCGTGCTCTTTCACGGCTCATTCATTCATGGGATAAAACCAGACGTAGCATTTGAGGCAGTCCATATGGACACCTTGGGCCCCCTACCAGAAACTGACGGTCACCGTCATGTACTTATTATTATAGACGCGTTTTCAAAATTTTGTTTATGGTATCCCATGTTCCGACAAGACACTGACGAACTAAAGCAACACTTCACTACCATGGTGTCTCTCTTTGGAACTCCAAAATTAATTATCACTGATCGGGGACGCATGTTTCAAAGCACTGATTTCCTTAATTGGGTCAAGGACTTGGCCAGCTGTTTTGTTGAGGTTACAGCTGATCCTAAACATAACAAAACGCAAGACAACTCAATATTCTGCCTTAAACCTGCTTATAGGTACTGAAGCTGCCACACCGCTCATACGTAGTTTGATACGAGACGTTCCTGCTGAAGGTTCAAGTGGTAATCGAGAAGTCCTTCGTCAGATGAGTCGTCAGAGGGCATCTAAACTCCTTCGTGCCAACTAAGCTCGTCAAGATGCCTATGCTAACTAGAGACGTAAACCGGCTCACTCTTTTGAACTACATTCCTTTGTTTTTGTTAGCAAGGTGGCTCAGTCAACAAGGAAGCTGGACTCATGTATGCGGGGACCATACCGGATTATGAAGACACTATCACACTGCCGATATGAGCTGCAGATGTTAGCTGGCTCATACGGCAAATCGACTCGAGCAGCTGCGGAATATATGGTCCCGTGGAAGGGAGAATGGACTCCCGATGTGTGTTCTGCTTTCTTTGATGGTGAGGTATTTCCCTTATTCTACCTGCAATTTTAACTAAAACCCCTTTTGATATTTTATTGAAACTTAATCCCATTGTGTTTTCTATTTTAATATTGTTTTGACACAAATCTCTAAATGTATTGGAGTTAAAGCGAGGGGACATGAGTTAATTGTAAGGATGTGAGCGTTTGTCTTGGAGTGTATCGGACACGCTGTATTAGAGGTTAGATCTCTGGGTCTGGGATAGCTGTCTTGGAGTGCATCGGACAGGCTATCCCAGAAGTGGCGCTGTGCCTGGGACAACCGTTTGCCTTGGAGTGCATCGGGCCCGGTTGTCCTAGAAGTGGTGTTGTGTCTGGGATAACCGATTGCCTTGGAGTGCATCGGGCCGGTTATCCCGGAGGGGACGCTTAGGTTGGGATAACCGTTTGCCTTGGAGTGCATCGGGCTGGTTATCTCGGGAGGAGGCTGATTCTGGGATAATTGTTTATCTTGTGTGTGCATCGGATACGTTATCCTGAGAATCTAGTCTCTTGGTTAGGAATTAATTTAGTATGTTCGGAAGCTTGACTTTGATAGTGAGTTGTCTATCGAGCTGTGGTTGTAAAAGATCATGAGTTTATTTATGGGATGTTGGTCGGCCAACATTGCCTGTATCAGATGGTATGTTTTGGAACATGTTTTTATGATAACCTTCACACACACACCAAGTCATGCCTCAAGCAAATCCTTGTGGGTCTCTGACGAGGTGTGAGGGGGCGATCTTCCGACAAGTCCCGCCCCAAGTGGTTGGTTATTGGGATGTTTTACAACCACTTTGTGTGGGCTATGTTTGTTTAGCTCACTTTACATTGACGTTAACCATGATGTTACTGTTGAGTTAAATCAAAAATCGAAAAGATTTCTGCCGTTATATTTCTCAATTTCAGACGTAGACAATGAGGGAGAAGAGTTGTGTCATGACGCCAACTTGCCTCCGGAGGTTGACCTGCCTGTGGAAGGGACTGAGCCGCAACCAAGCCCGTCTAGAATGTCAAGACATTCAAAACTGAATACGTCTAGTGCGAATGAAAAGAATTTCCTGCCCTTGGTGCTAATACTACGTTTTGGACGTCAAGAAAGTTAAACACAAAGGAGCCCGGGGACGTGCTCATGTCAGGAAAGGCCGTGTAGAAATATGAGAGGGTAGAAGAGAATCAATGTAGGAATATGAGAGGGTAGGAGAGACTCAAACGACATATAAGCAGTTGTCAGAGGACATCAGGGCTCTTTTTCGTTCGTAACGCGCGTTGGTGTGATAGTTTAGTCGTGAGTAGATTTTAGAAGTGTGTTTAAATCTTTCGATTGTGTTATATTCGGATTTCATTTAACGATTAGTTTAATTCAAGATAGTTGAAAGTTATTCATTTAGAATTGTTTTTATTTTTGTGTAAATTTAATAAATTAGCGGTGGAATTGTATCGAATGTTATTTTTTAAAAAGTCAATTCTTACCTTGTTTCCAAGAATACAATATTATATGGATGTTTTGTTTTTATTAATTTGTTTGTTAATTTCTTTAAGAGTATCAAAATAGGTTTAAACACAGTTTTTCCCTTGGATTTGTTATATATTGTCATTAATTTGAAAACTTGGGCATTTGTGAATGTGAATATCAGAGACATGAATAATAACCGTTGTCAGTTAGCAATCATGATCTGCTAACTGATCGAGCAGACTCGACGACTCAACGCATCTTATTCATCTGGCGGCTTTTTATTGCAAGTTCATAAAAAGGATTTTTTAAATAAAAAAAATAATAAAAGTTTAAAGAGAAATTTATTCAACGTTACCCTAAAACAAATGTATAGGCTTTAAGAAGCTCGCCATTGGATTTTCGAGCCTTAAAGGTTAAGCGTTAATATTGTTAAGGATTTAATTTTTATAAATCACAAAAAGGCATAATTTCTTAGATTAGATTGTATAGGCATGTGTATTTAAATCATACCTTAAAGAAAATAAATTAAGTAAAATTTTTAAAACGAACATCATTCGTTGTGTATTTTTATTTTAAAAACAGATTGTGACGTCTAAAGTAAGGACAAGATCTTTTTTAGACTTATCAATAATTTTAAATTGTAATGAAAGTGGGTGTAAGCTTGCCGAATACGATGACTCCCACTTCTAATAATTGACCTTAACCGTAGTTTAAAATATTCAAATCTCTTTCTTCGGAGTCGAATTGAATTTTGTGTATTTTGATAATTTCTTTATTTTATTTGAATAACTAATATTTAAATATCAGCCTATTTTATATTATGTTTTTTTATTCCATTTATTATTCCACTTCTCAAATACCCTGTAATAGTAGCTAGTGTCTAGCTCCTAGAATTTTGTGCTCTATTATCATAACTTATACTAATTATTTGACCTTTACTTTAATATAATATAAGACTTCATTATTATTCTGATGTGAAGTTGTTTTTGTAGCACTGAAATGGTTATTATTTTTAATTAATCAACTGCTGCAAAGCTTCGTAAGATCACTGTTATTTTAACTAAAATATGTTTAATTCTTCAGTAATGTTAATGTGTATGTTTAATACGAGATTTATGTGTCCTTAAATTTTAAATACAGTCATAAAAACAATAATTTAAAAAAATAGCATGATTGAAAAATAAACAAATATCACAAATTCCACCTCTTTAAGATACCTTAGAGTAATTACTTTATTAGTGTAACAATAAAATTATAGAGCTCACTATCCATCAGTTATATAGCCAAGCAAAATGTTTCTCTTTCATTATATATACCCAAAGTGTTGCAAATTAAGGCATCCCGGTCCCGAACTAAAATAGGTTGGTCCCATCCTCTTCCGAGTCCTCACTTTTAGCAACCTTCCGAGTCCTCACTTTTAGCAAACGCGCTTAGAACGTACGTAACCCTTAGGGGCGCTTCAGACCCTTTCGTAACGGGCCGGTTCCAGCATTGACCCACTCTTCCGGCGACGCTGTAAAAGCCGCGAGGCTAACATCAATATACATTACAGAAAAAAAAATGGGTTGGGCCCATTGGGCCATCCACCCCTCCCGGTGACGCCGTCAGTCATTAGGGCTAACAGCAATAGACAATACGAAACTAAAAAAAAATTAAAAAATTAAGGCTAATTAAGGGTGGTCGGAGTAGACTTGGTGGTACAGTAGTATAATACCGTTAACCATTGTTTTCCAAACTACATAGACGTACGCGACGGTAGCGACGCACATCAATATACATAATGAAACTTTTTACTCAAATATAAACAGATACAACCATAAGAGTAGTTCCAGTTTCAGTCCTCGTTATTTTTGTGCCAAGAAAATAAAGTGATCTAAATGAAACTAATATGTTTCGGATACGCGTGCTTTATTTTTGGTTAAAACTACATACTCCCGACGTTTCGGTTACTTTTCAGCAACCGTGATCACGGGTAGACGAGATGTGATGTGATTCATTTAAATGAATAAAACTCGCGAAAATCTTAGATCTCATTAAATAAAGTGATCCCCTTTTGCTTATTTAATTAAATTTGTTTTTACTGCTTTCACATTCATACACACTTTATATTGGATACTTATTGTTTGGACAACATTTTAATTTTGTCCAAACAATAAGCTCCAACTCGGTTTCATTCAAAGGGCCCTACGAGCTATAACAATAAGTAGGTACTCTATTTAGGTAATTTATATAATTTTCAATGGCTTCTATCTCGAAAGGAGACCATTATAATGTTATATTTGTATGAAGTCCCGACAAAATTTTACGAGTACGTTATGAGAACTCATCGAATACTAAAGAAACTACAAGTGATCTAATATTGAAGAACACTCTTCTGTCTGAAAACAACCAAGTTATTATAATTTCTACTTTATATATCATATACCCGGTAATAACAATAATTATACGTATGACTTTATAACTTTATTTGAAATTTAAAAACAATTAGAATTATCATCACGTGGTACATTTTTTAATGTTTTAGAAAAATATAAAGTTGTTCTTTTTCGAAATATGATTGATTATTTTCAGTTAGAGTTTGTCGGTAACGCGAAGGTTCGACATTCCAAAACTAACTTACACCGTCCAAGTTAATTTGCGATGTGCGTGTGTTAGTTAGTATACTGTTCTATATTTATACAATGTTTATTGAATATACTATTTGTATTTAAAAATATAAATTATCATTTAAAGATTATATTTTATTGTATGGTATGGTATTGTAGTCTTTATGAAAAACAATATTTTGTTAAATGATAACATGTCCAGTAAATAAATAAAATGTTATTATGTGTTTAATGAATTGTTTTATTTGAAATATGTATGTAAATCTATCTTTCTTATAAAATATTTTAACTATATTCTAACACGTGCTTGAAGAAAAACTAGTCTTATCTTTTATCTTTGACATTAGCATTTTAAATGCATCTCTTAATCTTATTTAAATTCAGAATTTGGTTATGAAAACTAAAGTTTGATTAGAAAATATTTATATTTTATGTTTCGTACCTTTTTGTGCCCCGCTACCATCGTGACCAAGATTTTTTTGATTCAACTCTGTCGTAAGAATATACAGGTCTTTTGTTAAATATGTTTAAATACTATTTTCAATTATTGTATGATTTGTCACAACGTTGTAATTTTTTTCACAAAATTAATAATGAAAACGCATAAACTTTGTATTAACAGTTTTACTAGACAAGACGCCCGCCCGCCTGGACTGCCTGCCACATCGCATGTATTTTTGTGCATTAGGTGTTCCTTACTTTTCAAAGATTTTATTTTTAAACGCATACGTCTTAGTTTAGTTCCCAAAAAAAATCCAAAATATATTTTTACCTCATTAGGAGAACGATAACCCGAGCGACTTACATCAAGACTTGTTCATACAAGTAACGCAAAACTAGCGGCGGGCACCCGTCGTATTTGTCATTTATTTACAGTAAACTCGTGTTAAGCATATTCTCTTAACATGGAAAAAAAATGAATTAACAAGCAATCAAAAAGTATTTTTGTAGTTGGTGAAGTGAACCATGAAATGACTGGAGTAAAGCAACCGTTTAATCGCCAAGTTCTTGCAATCCTCTTTTTAACATAGGCGAACTTAAATTGACTGCTAGTGCAACAGCTTGCCATTCGAGAGTGTATTGTATTCTAGGACAAATCTAAAATGGCTACCAGAGCTGTGCCTAACTGTATGAAAAAACTTGTGGACATTCATTCAGAGATATAAAAAACGCTAGATGTTTTCAATCGTTGGGAGGAGTTTCAAAACAATTTAAATAATTTATTCGATATAACACACATAAATGCTTTAGTATGCATAAAAATAGAAGATAAAATCTTTTTACAAAATATAAAAAGAACCTGGGCGTCGAGGATGTTTAGCGGGAGTAACTGCTGGAAGAGCTGTAAAACCTATGCAAGATTTTCACGGTTTAATCACTACAAAGGAAGAATAAAAACATTTTTATTCCGCTGTGTACTAGAGCATTGGAATATGTATCCAGACTGTAAAAAAGAGACCATTGAAAGAAAATATTGAAACGATTATTTTACTAAACAGTAATCGCCTCTAAGATCTAATCGCCTCTAAGAAGAAAAGATCTAAGACTTTCGCGAGTATTCATTTAAAAAGAGTTAATATTTTCGGATTATTACGCATTATTTTATAATTTTAAAATTACATACTGTCGACGTGTAGGCTACTTTGCAGCAACCGTGATCACGGGCAAACGATTATAGAGTAATCACTTGGACATATGAAATTGAAAAATTACAATATTAGGGACTCACCTGTCAAAAAAACCCACCTGTCAAAATATAACTTTGTAAGAAATGTATAGAGCAAGGTATAAGGCCTCATTTTCTGTTCAATTAAAAAGGTTGTAGTTACAAAAAGTGACTTTGTATCTTCCCGGTCGGCAAATTCTATACACCTCTACAGTTTAAGCTTGAACTAAGACATGAACCATCAGCGCTGGAGCTAAAAGAAGCTGATCATGAGAACTTTAATGCACTCCTTGTTGGCATCAATTGGCAGACTATATTTATTAAATAACCGATATATTTTATTCACAGCTGTGCAACATATTCCAGCAAAGTACACCCAAAAAAGTGAAAAATAGTAGTGATTATCCTCTACGGTGCTCGAGTAATAAAAAAAAAAGGTGTGTGTGCGATTCACACACGATAGAAGTGAAACTTCAGTAAATCGAGAAAATAATGAGATGAATATATATAACAAGGGTAGGATAATTACAAAGTTTATTCGTTTAAAAATGAAAGTATTTTGATTAATTTTAAAAGATAATTTATTGAAAATGTATATAAAATTAATTTTAAAAACTCATTTTAAAGTGATGATTATTTTCAAATATCGTTATTAAATTATATGTACAATTTAAAAATTATCCACATTTTATTTTAAAACTAATTATTATTTTTTTTAATATCATTTTAATTTTCAATTTTCTTACAATTTATTTTACAATTCAAAAATATTCATACGTCTTAAAATTGTTTTTGTTTCCTATAAATCTAAATGATAAATCATTTTGTTAATTTAAGAATTATTAAATATAAGTTTAAATTAAATTAAATGTTTTTAAATATTTTAAATCAAGAATTATAAATTAAGTATATGTTTTTAAATTAAATTATTAAATTTTAAAGTTTTTCCAACTAAATTATTATTAAATTTAAAAAAAAAATTAATTATTTAAAATTAAATGATGAAAGTTAGTATTAATTATTGGTACTTACAATCATTATTTACTAAATTATATCCCGTTGGAACACTATTTTGTTGCTGAGAGTGTTCTAAAACAGAATAAAATAAATAAGATTATACACGTTGTGTATTGAGGTTATATGTATAGGGTTTTCCAATAGGGACGCTTGAACTTTGACAGCTGATTGCGGCCATGTTGTTTGAGTGACAGCTGTCAAATGCAGTGTGTTATATTCATTCCGTCCTCCCAAACCACCATGGCAGGTTACAGTGTCGAGCAGCACGTGCAAATCATAAAATTGTTTTATGAAAATGGGTCTTCAGTTCGAGCAACGTTCCGCGCACTTCGCCCGTTTTACGGTCGCGATGATCGTCCTGCCGAGTCGACTATCCGTCGATTGGTGGACAAATTCGAGTCAACCGGGTCAGTTAACAATCAGCCGGTTCCCGTGCGTCAACGTAACGCGAGATCTGCCGAGAATATCGCCGCTGTGCGCGACAGTGTCCTCGAAAACCCGCGGCAGTCAATTCCGCGTCGCACACAGGAACTCGGCCTTTCGCAGACGACAACTTGGCGAATTTTGCGTTGTGCCTTGAGCCTGCACCCGTACAAGATCCAGCTGACCCAAGAGCTCAAGGTTAATGACCATAGACAGCGCCGTGTGTTCGCTGACTGGGCATTAGAGCAGTTGGAAGTTGACGCCGATTTTGGCAAAAAAATCATCTTCAGCGACGAGGCGCATTTTTGGATGAATGGCTATGTCAACAAGCAAAATTGCCGTATTTGGGACGAGACCAATCCACACGAGGTTCACCAAGTGGCAATGCACCCGCAGAAAGTGACTGTTTGGTGCGGATTTTGGGCCGGAGGCGTGATTGGTCCGTATTTTTTCGAAAACGATAATGGTGTGGCCGTCACCGTCAATGGTGAGCGATACCGGTCGATGATAACCAACTTCTTTTGGCCTGAAATCGAGAATATGGATCTGGACAACATGTGGTTTCAACAGGACGGCGCTACGTGCCACACAGCACACGCTACGATGGAAGTTCTGCACGAGCAATTTCTGGACATGGTCATCTCGCGCGGAGGCGACGTGAACTGGCCACCGAGATCGTGCGATTTGACCCCGCTGGACTTTTTCTTGTGGGGTTTTCTTAAGTCGCAGGTCTATGCCAACAAGCCGCAAACCACCGATGCCCTCAAAGTCAACATACGCCACGCCATCGATCAAATACAGCCCGATTTGTGCGCCAGAGTCATCGAAAATTGGACCTTTCGTGTGCGCGCCACCAACCGAAGCCGTGGCGGTCATTTGAATGATGTCATATTCCATACATAATGGGGTCGATAGACCTTCCAAATAAAAAAAAATTTCGCAAATATCTTTCCTACATGTATTTTTTTTTGCATTTTAAAGATCAAGCGCCCTTAATGGAAAACCCTATATATAATCCATGATCAGTATAAAATAAAAATCAAAATTTATTGATTGAAAAACATTGAAATATTAGTTTATACTTAAAACAGGATTAAAAACCATTTACACTTACCATTTATTACATCAGTCACATTAACACTTATATTTGAACATCTATTTTGATTGTTCAATAATTGTTTTTTAGTTCTGTTGAACTTTTTCCTGGATTTTTTTTAATTTTAATTTTATTTTAATTTTTTTTGCCTCGATATTGACGACACATTTCGGCATTAGTTTTCGGCATCTTATAAAATTTATTATTTAGCACAACAAGATATAAAAATACTGACAAACACACTGTTAAAGAATAACAAACCACGCTGACATCTTACTACAAAGCTGTAATACGCAGCCGCATACAGTGTAAAGTAGTATTAGCTCACGTACTTTTCACATATACTAACACACGTTAAATGCTCAAATACAAGCAAGTATTGAACAGTGTGCTTTGGCTCACTAATTTTGTATTTGTGTCTCTTACCTGTCGTTTTTTCCGTTGCATCAGGTTTGAAATCACAACGATTCTAAAGAAGTTTCACTTCAAAAAAGCTAAGAGAGTAGAATAATTATAGATTGTTGTTTAGGAAATATCACTAATCTGTAGAATTGAATTCAAAGTACTAAGAGACAGATGTGAAATTTTAATTGTCACAGATTACAAAAATTATTTAGAAAAGTTGGAAAGCAATATTAATAAATTATTATAATCCTAATTTTATTCGAACGTCAAGAATCTGATGATCGTGAATGGTGGCCGGTTCACAAATAGATCTGATATTTGTAACCAATTTTGCAAAACACTTCTCAACTTTCTACAAAGAAGTTAATAACGACTTCATAATCCTCCATTACAAAATCAATGTTTAACACACATTTGAAAAGTATACATATCATACAAGTATTCTCCAGGACGATCTACAAAGCTCATGTTGTATGCAAAAAACATTTGCATGTGTTACACACACACGCATGTTTAAAATGTCATAGAAATTGATTTGATTATTAAATGCTAACGGCCTAATTAACTTGTCGTTACACCTTTCAAATATTTTTGTCGCCATGTTGTTATTATTGTCTTTTTAAGCGAAAGTGAATTAGTTTTAGTTATATAATTAGTGAATTTATTAACGAATTCTGAGCTCTGTACTGGTGATGTGTGTTACGAAATTTATTACGAGTACATTTTCAATGTTGTCGTTTAATGATAAAATTTAAATAATTTCAAAGAGAAGGTTTAACTAGAAAAAGTTAATGTTACTAATTTTAATAAAAAGTATTATAAATAGCTAGCAGGTTGTGTACACACAAATAAGTTATTTAGTTTTCCTTGTTTGTTGTTCAAATAATAATAAGAATGTTTGGATCTCTGTTAAGTACGCGCTACATATTATAAAATAAATGAACATCCCTGGGCAACATCGTGGTATGGATAAAATATCATATAACGAGTGACGCCGCTGACTCCGCGGAACGAACACCAAGCCGTGTGAACCAGAAGATTCCTGATACCACACAAGCTATGGAATGGTATTGCTATCCTAACATCGGGGCAATCATGTAGTCTTAGGTATAGGTTATAAGTTTTAATATGTAATTTTTATTAAAATGTACATATAAGTAAGTTTCGTAGTTTTCCTGGAACCTCCGGTTGCGACTCAATATAATTTCTCCACTGGATATTTAGTTTCAAATAATATTTATAAAGGGGCGATGAACAGATCGGAATCGTTCTAAGGTACTTTCGTGGCTCAGAGTTGGTTGATAGATTTATAAAATATATAGATGTTAGTTCTGATTGGACTGCTGTAACTTAATGCGCAAATATTTTCAATGTTTTAGAGGAGGAGATTATAATGAAAATTGTTTTTTTTTTTTTACATATAACCCTACTCTAAATCTCTATGCCCGCCCCTGCGAATAAAGTAATCAAACAGTAAGACCGTATTGCATTTTTACTAATCATCATCAAAACATAACACATAACCAAAGAGGAGATATTTGAGATTAAAGTGTCCACTACGACAAAACAACAAATTCATATATAAGGACTATTTAAATGAAACTAGTATTATTCGGATTTACTACACGGATTTTATTATTTAAAAACTACCGTGATCACGGTTGCTGCAAAGTAACCGAAACGTCGGGATTATGTAGTTTTTAAATAATAAAATCCGCGTAGTAAATCCGAATAATACTAGTTTCATTTAAATGAATACTCGCGAAAATCTTAGATCTCATTATAAGGACTATTACTTTTTTCATACGATTAGTTCAAAAATAGTATGAAAGATATGGTACAAAGCGCCCCATGCCTTTCTCATAACAATACAAATTTTTTCAGCCCACTGTTATTGTTAATGTTAAAGATTATTTTTTACTTTTTGTTACGTTAATTAGAAAAGCATGTTTTATAAATTTTTTTAACTATATTTTATTGCATATTTCACCAAATGATCCAATGTAGGCCTTTGAGCTAGCCATCCTCTAAAATTGTATGTTTAATAGTGTAATTGTCAAACAGCGATGCTAAGGACGTCAGGTCGAATTCCGCTCTACTGATAGGATGTTCACGCCAAGCGAGCGGTTTGAAAAGGTGGATCTGCGGCGTGACGCATTCTCCTCGGTGAACCAGGATCCATTCTAGTAACAAATGAAATATTATAAAATAGATCGATCCCTGTATTCTATAAAAAATTATATATATTATAAAGATTTTGTTCGTCCTATCCAAATTTTTGACTATTATAACACTAACCGAAAATAGTTGAAGCTAATTTCGACAATTTAAATATAGCTTTCATCCATATCAATTACATTTAATGACAAAATATTATAAGAATAATAAAGTATTAAAACTCAGCTGTAGTCTAATTCCGAGTGGCATTGTGCATCGAGGAACCTGCAGTAAGTCGGGAAGGTGCGGTATCCCTCTGACTGTTCGTCTATTTCTGCACCGGAACAGTACCAGGCGAACACGGTCGGTGTGCAGCCGTGATAATGAAGAATATCAACTCTACGAGCACACACTTCTCCTATACTAAATAGAATACGAGAAAAAAAATTAACCAACACAAATATAAAAAAGTATTCACGAATAATATTAATTAGCTATACCTAGTGTAAATATCGATACACTCTTCACCACAGACCATAGGAACCTGGGTTGTCGTTACTCCAGGTGGAAGCTCCTTGTTCTGGAACACCCAGGATCCATCCGCCCAGTAAGGCTCGTAGCCATAGTTTGGGTTGAATAATTTTGTTGTCTTACTCCCAAACAGGTGTTGAAAATTTCTTGGAATAATGATTTACCGATATATTATACAAATCATTATTTCTATGAATATATTAGTAAAATTTATGAAATAAAAAAATTACAATATCCATAAAATCCGTACTTAGTAACTGTGGCATTAAAATATTTAGATTGTAAAATTATTTTTATGACCACAAAACAGTTGAGAAAATTAATCTTTCTTCTACAAAATAGTTAGTTGCTATCTATTTATTTCTTACTGAGGATACTGCTGTTGTTGAGAATGAACTTGTAACTTAGTGATTTGGACTGTAATCAACAATGTTCAAATTAAATTATACACATCTTGCATTTCTCTTATTTTTTTTTATATTAATATAGAAGGAATACTTACTTATAAATACAATCAACAATAAATTCATTGAAATTACAGTGACAGTACTTAATGATGACAGTAAACTGTTTCAGGAAATACATGAACAAGAAAGAACATCGGTTTCACTTTAACATCTAGAGAACTGTTTAGACAACGTCATGTAACAATAACAATAAAAATCGTATTGGATCTTTTTAATTAAATGGAAAAATCCGAGTTCGCTATGATTTTACAATCAACGGTAGAGATTTATGTTGTTTATTAGAAACGAATGTCTGTAAGAACTGCTTTACAATAAAAACCTAAAAATGAACGTTATGCCAACCATCAGCCACGTCACTATTGTGGCAACATAAATAATAATTAATGCGTTAACGATACTGTTGTATAATAATATGTAGTGAAATTGTGTTGCAAACATTAACATCAAGAACAAATTGTTCGATACACGTAAGAAATGCGTGATGTTCTCACCGAAACATTTTAACACATTTAGGTTTGCTTAAAAATGTTTTCTGTATTTATCTCTATATAATCAATTCTTTTGCTGTTCTATTTCATTTGTTCATTTCAGTATTATACCACTTTTGTTAAATGAATTCTCATTAACATCCGACCTAAAAAGAGGAGTGTAAGAAGTTTGACTTTGATGTTTGACAGTGTGTGCGTGCATGCGTGCGTACTTGCGTGGGTGAGTGTGTGTATGCGTGTGCATGAGCGTGCCTGCGTGCGTGCTTGCGTGCGCTAAAATTAATTATTTAATTTGTGTCTTATATATCACTAGACTTCATCGGTCTACTGCAAGATTTCTTGTGGGATTTGATTAACAAAAAAAAATTAATGAACAGATATTACACATAAAAATTTGACAAGCAAAAAATAATATGACATACCTAATTAAAAATATTATTTACAGTTTTCGTTTGTGACATTTAAAGTAACTCGACTCAAAGAAATAAAAATATTAATAAATTATTTAATTCTATTTATTTATGGAACGTGTATTTAAATCATATACACCTACTTAACTTAAATTTAATAAAGTGACATGCACAAAGCATAAGTTACAAGGAACTAAGTGTTTCTAAATCATAAGTTTTGTATGTCTTACAAGAGACCACTTAGAAAAAAAATTGTTTAAAAATATATAATATAATACAAACTCGTATATAGAAAATAAGATTCGTACTTTATTTTACTAAGTTGGCTACATTAACAGAATTATATCCTTATGGTTATTGAGTTTGTGTCATCACTCTACGAAGTGTTGCCAGTTTCTTCATTCTATTACATAGATACCTTAGTACTAAATATCCTAGGCTTTTCTCATCAAAAACTGTTAAAGCTTCGTATGAGTGACCACGAAAAGCTTAGACTAAGCATATTGTGTATTTGTAATTTAAATAACGTTAAACATTAAATATTTATTATTAGTGAGGCATCTTGCAGCAATGATTCTTCCCGATCTTCTGTCTCTTCAAATATATGACTTAGTGGTATAATAAATTAGTATTTAATCGAATTAATTGCATAAAACCTCGACTCATACGTATAGACTCGAGTTAATATGCTTATATGTCCGGTGGGATAAGTTGCAAGATCTCGACACTCGCCTCGGTACATGATCATCCATTCTAAAGATATACGAATGTTTGTAAAACAATCTTTGATATAAGTCCTGACGATATATGGACGATGTAGGTCCGACGGATGTATGGACGAGGATGTTTATTTCTTTTCACATTGAAACTCTAAATTTATTATAAAGACACTTTACTGTTCTAATTATAATAATAAGGTGTGTAATTCGATGAAGTTAGTTCTTCCAAGAAGTTTGTGGGTTAGTTGTCATGTTTTTAAGTATCCCTTTTTCGGTGTATATTTATTATGAGTACTATACAAAAAAGAACATGACTAAAAGTATATCTAATTCCCATATTATGTATTCTACAATCGTTTCCGAGACAATTAATGAGACAATTAAGACAGAATGTTGACTCTCCTCGATGAGAATTTGTTAATTCCAAAGGTTACTGATTAGGTTTTTATTTATTCTATACACCGTTGGTATGCTTTCTTTGCCTACCTCAGGCTTTTCTGCAAATATTTGGCTAAATGTATAGTATTTATTACAGTAGTTTCAGTCGTATAACAGATAATTCTACTTTAATCCCTTCCCTGTAATCTGATTCACGAGGAGAGGATATGAAATGTCAATTGTCATAAGTACAAAACATAGTTGTCAAACATAAAGAATGAACAGTTCTGGTATCATACTTACTGGACCTTCCCGTGCAGTCTTCGTTAAGAAGATCGCAGTAGTTTTTAAATTGTTTCCTTTCATATAGTACATTTCTAGCGCATACCGTCCCAAACCTTTACAAACAAACATGCTATAATCTTCATGCAAACGAATTATCTTCATTACTTCTGACAACCATTACTTATAGGGTAAAACATTTTAATAGACCCACACTTACAATATATACATTTCAGGACACTGATTACCGCAGATGCTGTTCGTGGGTTTGGCGGTAGTTTTGTCTAACCTGTCAAACACCCAGCTGCCACCCATCCAGTACGGCTCGAACCCATAGTTAGGGTTGTAATGTTTTGAACGCTTTGGACCGAGGTAGAAAGGATCCTTCATCCTTAAAAACACCCGTTTATATTAATTTTCTTCAACGCTCATCACATAATGAATCGTTGTCGTTACTCCGGGTGGAAGCTCCTTGTTCTGGAACACCCAGGATCCATCCGCCCAGTAAGGCTCGTAGCCATAGTTTGGGTTGAACAATTTTGTTGTCTTACTCCGAAACAGGTCTTGTAAATTTCTTGGAATAATGATTTACCGATATATTATACAAATCATTATTTCTATGAATATATTAGTAAAATTTATGCAATAAAAAAATTACAATATCCATAAAATCCGTACTTAGTAACTGTGGCAATAAAATATTTAGATTGAATTATTATGGCCACAAAACAGTTGAGAAAATTAATCTTTCTTCTACAAAATAGTTAGTTGCTATCTATTTATTTCTTACTCAGGATACTGCTGTTGTTGAGAATGAACTTGCAAAGTAGTGATTTGGACTGTAATCAACAATGTTCAAATTAAATTATACACATCTTGCATTTCTCTTATTTTTTTTATATTAATATAGAAGGAATACTTACTTATAAATACAATCAACAATAAATTCATTGAAATTACAGTGACAGTACTTAATGATGACAGTAAACTGTTTCAGGAAATACATGAACAAGAAAAAACATCGGTTTCACTTTAACATCTAGAGAACTGTTTAGACAACGTCATGTAACAATAACAATAAAAATCGTATTGGATCTTTTTAATTAAATGGAAAAATCCGAGTTCGCTATGATTTTACAATCAACGGTAGAGATTTATGTTGTTTATTAGAAACGAATGTCTGTAAGAACTGCTTTACAATAAAAACCTAAAAATGAACGTTATGCCAACCATCAGCCACGTCACTATTGTGGCAACATAAATAATAATTAATGCGTTAACGATACTGTTGTATAATAATATGTAGTGAAATTGTGTTGCAAACATTAACATCAAGAACAAATTGTTCGATACACGTAAGAAATGCGTGATGTTCTCACCGAAACATTTTAACACATTTAGGTTTGCTTAAAAATGTTTTCTGTATTTATCTCTATATAATCAATTCTTTTGCTGTTCTATTTCATTTGTTCATTTCAGTATTATACCACTTTTGTTAAATGAATTCTCATTAACATCCGACCTAAAAAGAGGAGTGTAAGAAGTTTGACTTTGATGTTTGACAGTGTGTGCGTGCATGCGTGCGTACTTGCGTGGGTGAGTGTGTGTATGCGTGTGCATGAGCGTGCCTGCGTGCGTGCTTGCGTGCGCTAAAATTAATTATTTAATTTGTGTCTTATATATCACTAGACTTCATCGGTCTACTGCAAGATTTCTTGTGGGATTTGATTAACAAAAAAAAATTAATGAACAGATATTACACATAAAAATTGACAAGCAAAAAATAATATGACATACCTAATTAAAAATATTATTTACAGTTTTCGTTTGTGACATTTAAAGTAACTCGACTCAAAGAAATAAAAATATTAATAAATTATTTAATTCTATTTATTTATGGAACGTGTATTTAAATCATATACACCTACTTAACTTAAATTTAATAAAGTGACATGCACAAAGCATAAGTTACAAGGAACTAAGTGTTTCTAAATCATAAGTTTTGTATGTCTTACAAGAGACCACTTAGAAAAAAAATTGTTTAAAAATATATAATATAATACAAACTCGTATATAGAAAATAAGATTCGTACTTTATTTTACTAAGTTGGCTACATTAACAGAATTATATCCTTATGGTTATTGAGTTTGTGTCATCACTCTACGAAGTGTTGCCAGTTTCTTCATTCTATTACATAGATACCTTAGTACTAAATATCCTAGGCTTTTCTCATCAAAAACTGTTAAAGCTTCGTATGAGTGACCACGAAAAGCTTAGACTAAGCATATTGTGTATTTGTAATTTAAATAACGTTAA
Organism: Danaus plexippus; assembly: GCF_018135715.1. NCBI lineage: Eukaryota > Metazoa > Arthropoda > Insecta > Lepidoptera > Nymphalidae > Danaus > Danaus plexippus. The sequence goes on from NW_026869854.1 coordinate 2,144,723, forward strand.
ACATTAAATATTTATTATTAGTGAGGCATCTTGCAGCAATGATTCTTCCCGATCTTCTGTCTCTTCAAATATATGACTTAGTGGTATAATAAATTAGTATTTAATCGAATTAATTGCATAAAACATCGACTCATACGTGTAGACTCGAGTTAATATGCTTATATGTCCGGTGGGATAAGTTGCAAGATCTCGACACTCACCTCGGTACAGGATCATCCATTCTAAAGATATACGAATGTTTGTAAAACAATCTTTGATATAAGTCCTGACGATATATGGACGATGTAGGTCCGACGGATGTATGGACGAGGATGTTTATTTCTTTTCACATTGAAACTCTAAATTTATTATAAAGACACTTTACTGTTCTAATTATAATAATAAGGTGTGTAATTCGATGAAGTTAGTTCTTCCAAGAAGTTTGTGGGTTAGTTGTCATGTTTTTAAGTATCCCTTTTTCGGTGTATATTTATTATGAGTACTATACAAAAAAGAACATGACTAAAAGTATATCTAATTCCCATATTATGTATTCTACAATCGTTTCCGAGACAATTAATGAGACAATTAAGACAGAATGTTGACTCTCCTTGATCAGAATTTGTTAATTCCAAAGGTTACTGATTAGGTTTTTATTTATTCTATACACCGTTGGTATGCTTTCTTTGCCTACCTCAGGCTTTTCTGCAAATATTTGGCTAAATGTATAGTATTTATTACAGTAGTTTTAGTCGTATAACAGATAATTCTACTTTAATCCCTTCCCTGTAATCTGATTCACGAGGAGAGGATATGAAATGTCAATTGTCATAAGTACAAAACATAGTTGTCAAACATAAAGAATGAACAGTTCTGGTATCATACTTACTGGACCTTCCCGTGCAGTCTTCGTTAAGAAGATCGCAGTAGTTTTTAAATTGTTTCCTTTCATATAGTACATTTCTAGCGCATACCGTCCCAAACCTTTACAAACAAACATGCTATAATCTTCATGCAAACGAATTATCTTCATTACTTCTGACAACCATTACTTATAGGGTAAAACATTTTAATAGACCCACACTTACAATATATACATTTCAGGACACTGATTACCGCAGATGCTGTTCGTGGGTTTGGCGGTAGTTTTGTCTAACCTGTCAAACACCCAGCTGCCACCCATCCAGTACGGCTCGAACCCATAGTTAGGGTTGTAATGTTTTGAACGCTTTGGACCGAGGTAGAAAGGATCCTTCATCCTTAAAAACAACCGTTTATATTAATTTTCTGCAACGCACATCACATAATGAATGGTTAAGTTTCTCGGTGAAATTCCAGTATAATTATAATCTATCTTATTCTGAAGTCTTGTTTAAATTATTTTAAAGTTACATTGAAATAAATTAAAGAAGTATTTGAGTGAAGAGCGACTAACACTCCTTACACCGCCGAAACTCTCGCATTTACAATATTGGTTGGATGTTCCATTAAACAATGGAACCCTGACGAAAAGATTTGTGGCCACAAAAATAAATTAGGTAGTGTGAACATATCAAAGTTATTGTACAAAGTAGTTTTAATTTTAAAATATTATGACATTTCCAATATGGTTACTTCCATTCTTTATTTTCTCCATTGACCCAATTACCTTCGAAACGTATCGGGAAAAGGGTGGAGCGACAATTCTGACAGGGCTTTTTTGATACAGACTGATGAATGAGAGCTGGTAACGCATTCAATGGTACGACGCCTGGCACATCTAGTGTGCAATGCCGATCACAAACTAGAAATAGACAATGGAAGTTTTAGACAGACTTTAGTTTGTTTTAATGAACAAAAACAGAACCCTTACTTACGTATATTTAATTCCAAACGTCACTTATATTTTCATCTTGATTCTTACAATAAAAAACAGGTGACACAATTTATGTAAGTATTTTAAGTGAAAGATCATAGCATTTATAGATTTCGATTTTTATGTAAATCTTTAAATCCTAAGACAAATGTTACATCGAATTAACCTGTAACTAGTCTCAGCTCAATAATAATTAATAATAATGCTATGACACTCACTCATAAAGCACACGAATACCTTTTATATTAACATTTGTCGATATAAAAATCCTATTTTTTCAATGAATAAACTTATTTTAAAATGATTCAACACATTTTTACTAGAGTAAAATGACAAAAATCACGCTCGTACTGTTTTAAATACTATGGGTAATGCAGGTTGATTGAAATGGAAAAATACAATATTGCAATACACATAAAGTTGAAATGCATATTCGAAAAACACATACATATACAAGAGTCGATATCTGACTTTGAATGGCATTTCAGAATTCTTTTCTCTTTGACATCAAGATATCGCTAGAAATTTGTCTCTTATGTCTCAGCCAACTGCAAATAATATGTATCTTTGCGATTAGTAATAATACGACTGCTTTAATTTGGATGCCAAATTGAAAAGCCAAAGCATTTTCAGTTAATTCATTCATTCATTAATAACTTAAATGTAATTATTTTGTATTTATTTGAATGCCTTCTTAACATTGGTGAAAATGATGAATTATAATGGTAACAATAGCAATTTGTCGTCCTAACTAAGTATATATATAATCTAGCGGTATATTTCCATGTCGGTCAAAAGCTACGGATAAAGGGAAGTGATAATCTAAATTCATGTATACAAAATGCAAATAAGGTCTAAAATTTATGCCGCATATAAGGAACCTATGCAAATATTTGCTATCTGTCTTTGTAGATAGGGAGTTTAAAAAAGTTGTGGTCTGCTTGACAGTTATTTGTCTCGGCATTAACGCTTATCAATGGAACGCCGCACTCGACCCGCCGCGCTGGTCTGTATGGCCTCTGCCATTCTTATTTATAGCACCAATTCATGTTTTTAATGGAAGAGTGCTTAGAGCGAGTGTAACATGAAGATGAGCTTATATGTACGAGTGTTTTGTTTTGTCTTAATTCTTGTTTATAACTTATAGATAATAAAGGGGTTGTAGATATCATCAAATAAAAAATAATAACAGATTTTTTTTTTAATACAATTATTATATACTAGTGGTTGAATCATTCCAATGTTTATCTTTAATAAAGATTCTTTACCCAACATTTAAATAAGAACTTTCCGAGAAAAGTCAAAGATGCCGCGTCCGCTGTATTAAGTAGGTAAATTACTTTACAGTCAGATATTAAATTTTGATCAAATAATATGCATACATATTTACTGAATGATTTCCTCGAGGCTTTCTTTTTATTGTACGCGAATATCACCCGCGAGTAAAATTAGAATAAGCTTATTTACGTTTTGACGTTGAAAGATGAATTTATACTGTAATACACCTTTGGCGTTTGCGGTTTGTTGGACGTATGCCTCTATATATACACATACTGTAAATAGGAGTTGCATTTTGGCTCCGGCCCTAAAAGCACGTCATAAATATCGTGCAACCCTCAAATAAACGTAGTTATCACTGCCAATATTTTTAGATTAAATACACAAATTTTAATGAAAATCAAAAATGCATTTTTTTTGTGAAACATTACATTTTTTCGAAATCAAAATACAATTAATTTATTATAGCTTTAGATATTCAGTATTTAAATCAGCAGTGACCAAAATAACAATAGTTCCTAAAACGGGCAGTATAAAGTTAAACAAGACAGCTGGATAAGAAATGATACGAAGGACTCAACAAGAAAGATTACACAAGCCCTTTTTTGGCGTGTCTGTAAAAAGGTTGCGCTTCTCTCTTAATACTCTTAGACTCTTTTAATTCCTCCTCTACGATTTGTCCTACAGTTCCACGATCGAGACGAGCTTCATGTTTCACTTCATGGAACACTTAACGGATTAGATCCGGGTCTAACCCGAAAAGTAAAACCAGTTTGGTTTCCAGCGATGTATTGTGGCACTTTGGCACTGTTCCACGACATTGGGAAATCGTGTAAGACTTACAAGCCATCACTCCAACCCGCGACGTCTGGCGTTGAACATGTAGGTAGTTATGTAGAAGCTCATCCGCGGATTTTCTCTAAAATTTTTGTTATTTATTTTGATTTGTTGAAAATCAATTACCTATTAAATATGCTGGAATATCTAATTAGGTAATAATACTTATTCCTAATGATATAAAAATGTCATATTATTCAAGAAAGCTTGTTTTTCAAATCACTCAATCGCAACCCTCGTTATTCTATGAAAGGATAAATGCTCAAATGTTCAAAAAATTCTTCTTGTAGCCGTTGTAGTGAACTGTGTTCGTCTTACCCTAACAGATGAACTGTGACCACGTTCCGTGTTCGTGTTTTAAAACATCGTTGGGTTTCTCCTTTGTCATAGTTTATTAGGTAAAAAAGTATTATGCTTGCAACTACTGATTCCATTAAACATTGGATTTTTTTGTCTTTTCCAGTCTTCAATAAAATTTGAAACAAAGTTTTTATTGTTATATATTGTAATATAATTTATATATTTATAATAATAATTGTAAAGAAGAGCTGTATTGACTAATGGATGAATTAGCGCGACGGGAGTTATAATGAGGAGAGAGGAGAGGAGAGATTATTTAAAGAGCATGTTCTGGGTGTAATTCATTATTCTGTGGAAATTAGAAATAAACAAAGTATTTAGGAAGAAGTTGTATTATTTTAATTGTTTTCTTCAAATAGTCAGCTGTGTTTTTTTAATTAAAGTAACATTATAATCGATTCAAAATTCAACGTAAAAAGTAAAAACTCTTATATTAATAGATAAATAAAGTTTTATTTCTCTTAAAATATTGATTTAATTATCTAAAATTTGTTATTTTCATTGTTTTACATGTGTACAATACCCATTGATTGTTTTATTACATACTAGGTGCCCGACCCGGCTTTGCACGGACTCTTTAAAAATATATAAAATACCCTTTTTTACGTAAAGTTGGTTGACTACTTATTTTTTAAGTAAAATCAAGACAAACAAATTTTTCATCATCTTTCTTGTTTAACATATTTTAAGTTTAAACGAAACAATATTATATTTTGATGTTAATAATAGTTTGTTAATATAAAAAAATACAATATTTCTTTGTATACAACATTAATGACGTGATCCTGTCAAGAAATGAACAAATTTTGTTAAGAAGTAGCGTGTGATATGGCAACATTCAACAACAGGAAAAGGTTTTTTTGTAATTGACGATTTTGAATCTTGTGCCGTTGCACAGTTTTGGCGGCCACAAAATTCTTAATAATATGATAGGGGCACCTACTTTTAATGTTAACTGATGTGGCGGGATTCCTGGAGGTGTTACAGATTGAAACTGTTACACGTCATTAGTCGATTGTAAGCTAAACCTAACCTGATCACTACCTCTACTTATTTATTTTGTAATATATTTGAACGATTTTACAGAACTGCACAATTTTACGTTCACATGTACATCGCAGATCTTTCATAAAATTCAGAATGTTTCGGGTGACTTCCTTCAAAAAGCAACTTTATAGGCTGTGGTGGCCAAACTATCTCGTCTATCTTCATCTTGCCATTAGCAAAGCAATATTGGTCAAATCGAGGGAGCGCCTTTCGAATTATTTTGAAAAATTGTAATGCATCGCAGATTATTCTTCAATGGACCAGTTTTTTGCGTTCCACTGCAATTATTTTGTGAAGCACTTCTTAAATGCCGTATATGGTCGTTACCCATGCGGACCTGTTTATCTTCGGGCGTTTCTGTTTGTTTTTAAACATGATGCCTATCACGATCCAACGATAATCGAAGAGTACGATCCAGCGAAGTGTCTCGTGCTTCAACAAATATCGTTAATGTACACACAAATAGATACAAAAACTTAACAAATTATATACTAAAACCTTCCTCGAGAATCACGCTATTGAGTGGTGAAAACTGTTAAACTGTAAAATAATTGATGCAGTATTTTTTCAGTTTATCGCGAACAGACAGACAGACAGCGCGGGGGACTTTATTTTATAGTATATTTCTTTTTTGTTATTATACCACGTTTTATAGTGACTGACGTTTCATGTCAAGTCACACGGGAATGCTGTCGAACGGAATAAAAAGTATCCTATGTCCTTCTCCTGGCTCTAAACTACCTCCCTGCCAATTTTCAGCTAAATCGGTTCAGCCGTTCTTGAGTTATAAGTGGAGTAACTAACACGACTTTCTTTTATATATATAGATGTAGCGTCCAAATCCCGAGTTTTTACCTCAAGCCGCGAACTCCTCGCGCCTTCCTCGTTGGTCTACAAAGCGTGTGCTCCCGTTCAATATCATATTTAATTTCTCTTACTGCAAGCGTTTTCTCGTGTCTCGCAGCTCACTCCGGGGAAATATAACTTCGCCATCCATCCAGTATGAAATGGGTATTCGACGCACAACGCGATATTATATTGAGCGAAATAAAATTGCTCGTGCCGTGTATTTATTTTAGAAACTTTTTATTTATTCATGGCTGAAGTTCTAAGTAGTGTTTTTCCGTGGCTCGTGACTGAGAGGATTCAAACATAATGTATGCTCGAGTCGTGGACATATGTTTATAGCGGCAACGTTTTGTTCTAATATTCAATATTTTCCTATTTTTCTACTGTTTTCAAGTCATGGTTGCTACTGGCTCTACTTACATTATAAATTTTTATTTATTAATAACATTAAAAAAATATTCTAATCCTCTATGATCGGTGGGTACAATCTTTTAGTATCGAGACGCCTGCCTTGTAGCCATGAGGCAAGTCATTATGTGTAGTGTGTGTAAAGGGACTTATTTGGTGCGTTCATTTTATGAAGTTAATTTATCAACACCGAAAAATTGTATATACATCGTTAAACGTTGCTAGGAGTTAGGAATCACGGGTCTGTACATGCCCCTACATGTACAGACCCGTTCACAGTTCGTAAATTATCGACGAAGTACCTACAGAAATAGCCTCCGATAATCATTATGACAATGAACTGAATCAGAGGGAGGACGGATCATGAGCCAAAGTAAGGAAGAGTATGAAATGTACAGAAAATAATGACAGGAAAAGGATTCAAAGAAATAAAGAGGAGACATGAAGAGTTCAATGAAAAAGAAACTCACACACGAACAGTTTAAAGATGGCAACCGTTAAAAATAAAATAACAAAAAATCTCAAAATGCAGAATTGCAAAAATAGTATTATTTTCACAAAACATGTTTATTGTATTACTTCACTTTAATTATAAAATACGACTAACTCTAAACAGAATAATAAAAACAGTACGACTTCTTCGTAAATCACTTGTTTATTTCCAATTTCATCAAAGTAATGAATAATTACATCCAAACATGTTCTTTAAACAATCTCCCCCTCCTCCCCAACCCTCCCCTCCCCTCTCCTCGATATATCACACCACTGTACACCTCCCCCGTCGCGCCACTCATCCCTCAGTCAATCCAGCTCCTCTTTATTTTTGTTACATTGTTTGAATGTTGAGTGAATTTCAATTAACGAATTGTTCAGGACGAGTGAGAGATATGTTAAATAAATAAACGACTATTATAATGTGATGTTCTGAAGCCGAGGGCGCGAGTCCGTAGCGGGTGTCGGGGATGGCGAGCTAACGCGATACAAATACCCTGCACGGGAATGAAATGCAGGTTTTAAAGTAATACTACGCGTTTGACCGACAGACGCATTCATCTCGTCCGCCCGTGACCCCGGCGGCTGCCAGGGAACCGAGGCGTCGGGGTTACGGATGTACAATAATAGAAAAACGCGTCGTACAGCCGACAACGCCGGCTTCGTCGAACTAAACACTCGCGAGAATCTGAGATATCGTTATGGTCTAGTTAATTAACATTCTAAAGTGGCGAAACACGAGGAGCCGTGAGAAAAACAACAGCTGTAAGTGTAATATTTTATTATAAATAGTAATAGAGACGCCGCCGCCTCGCCAGCACTCCAGCGTGTGTTCCTCTCGAACCCTACATGTTAAAATAGCCTTGTACTTTTACGTCGAGTACGTGAACCAGTGGAGGCGCTGGACCCCACAGCCGTGCCACAGACGACGAATCTTTTTATTTATTTCATTGAAGCCGCTCACAAGCAGGAACATCCTTCGACATCTGAGTCCCGTCCGCGGAGACCGTTCCTCAACATCTCTATTCGAATTTCAACAAAATCACTTACAGTCTTACGCGATAACATTATTCAACGCCAACAATCCCTTCGCGTGTTTCTCTACATTTGTATTGAGCAGGAATTGTTGTTCTAATATCGTAACAGAGACAATATTTTTCACAGCTAGTAAAATATAATTTAAATCTATTGAAGTGATTCGGTGTTCACAACACCCCCGTGCGAGCGGACCGGGCCGGCCGGGCCGCCTACCTCCTGTTGTCGGTCCTGGTGACGGCGGACATGCCGTCGGCGAACCTCGTGCGGAACAGCACGTTGGCGTTGTTGAACATGCCGTCCTTCAGAGACACTATGATGAACTGAAACAAGCGACGCCCTTCACACTCAGGCACACCAGCCTCGCACGAGCCGCGCACGGCGCTCGGAGTGTATGTAAATATGTTAAGGAAGTCGAGTGGGAGCCGACCTGCGAGTGCGTGAAGTGCTCCTTGAGCATCCGGCCGATGTTCTGTGTGTGCGACAGGTCCAGGGCGGCGTCCACCTCGTCCAGGATGTAGAGAGGCGCGGGGCGGAACAGCAGCAGCGCCAGCACCAGGGACAGCGCCACCAGCGACCGCTGACCCCCGGACAACTCGCCCAGGGACTCCTTCCACGTGTTGTTGAACCCGATCTTCACCTAACGGGGGTTCAGCGGGGTGGTTACGACATCGATACGATTAATGTACATTCATTATAATTATTATGACGAATACTGGAGCTGGAATCCACACGAGGAAGTCACTGTGAATTCACTGTGACGGAAGTGACGATCATAGTACATTACATTAGTACATTCTATCAGGATTTAAATCCAAATGCTACCTCCCCGCGGCTCTCCCGGGTCTGTATGTATATAGCATCGTGAACACCCTACCTCCAGACCGTCCAACACGTTCTGTCCCGGCGGCGGGGTGAGGCGCGCCTGTGCGCCGGGTAGCAGACTGCTGAAGATGGATCCGAAGTCCCTGTTGACCTGTTCGCAGGCCGTCAGCAGCGTCCTCCGCTTCTTGTCGTCCAGCTCCGCCATCACCTGCACCAGCTTGGCGCGGTCGGCTTCCACTATTTTCTTTTTCCGCATCACGTCTTGGTACTGGGCAGGAATTCGTACAGATGTGACGTCATGCAGTGAACATAACTTTCCTTATAATTCTAATTCCCCTCACCTGCTCCTCCTCCTTCCCCAGCAAGGTGTGAGCTCGTGCGTTGAGTCCTCTCGCCAGCCGGTCCTTCCTGTCTCTGAGCTGGGCGAGGCGCGCTCCGCCAGAGCTCACGTCGCGCCCGAACTCGAAGGCGCCTCCGGACAGACCGAAGTACTGACGCTCTGACGGGATCCAAGGGTTCTCCGCCACCAAGGACTTGATCTGATGTTATACAAATATGTGGTGTCCTTGAAACGATTTTAAGTACAAACAGAATTTTCAATAATTCGTTAATAAAATCAGTAATAAGATAATCACAATTCAATTGCTTGAGTTCGGAAAAGTGGTAAGCTGGCCAAAATAAATGGTCCCTTTTCCAACAACTCACTTAAACGACTTCTGAAACGAGTCGTGTAACTAGAAGCCGTGTCTTTTAAGCCCTAATTCATTCAAAGGTTTTCACACACACACAGATACGTTCTGTATGCAACAAGAGTACAGCCAGGTCGTAGTTAGTCAAAGGAATATAGAAGAGCCGCTACATTTACTTAGTTAACTTTAACTAGCTAACTTCTGCTATATAGAATATTTATTCACGGACTGTAGTCAGCACACGATAACTTAATTGACGAGCCATTTGAAGGTGATCTCCAAGTCGTAGTCGGTTCGAGCTCAGCGTCCGTTGAAGTTAACAAACTATTTCTTTATTAGCATTATAATTCAAATTAAAATAATTACAAATGCAGACTTAGCCTAAAACCGAGGGGCATATAACAACCGTGTCGACGGACCGAGAGACGACCTGCTATTGAGAGAAGTTTGTTAGAGGGATATTAAATTATGTCATCGGGGATGGAAACAAGGAGGGTAGGAGATACGGCAGGTTACTGCGTGACGGCGACCACGGCAATGGAGTTAAGGAGGAGTTTATGATTCATGAACTGGTGACACTCCACACCCACCTTCCTCTCCCCCTCCGCCGCCTCCTGCTGCAGCTCCCTGCAGCGGTACTCCAGCTGCTTCACGTCCAGCTCCAGGTCTCTGTTCCGCCCGAGCAGCTCGTCCCTCCCCTTCGTCAGGGCGGCCACCTCTCCGCTGCGACTCGCTATCTCCGCTTTCTGTATCTTGATCTTCGTCTGTATCTCCTTAACTTCGTTCTGTGGACGTTCAGTATAACATACGACACCAGGACAACATTCTCGTAGCTCGCCATCTCCCCACTCTCAAACCTTGTGAAGTGTCCAGACTGAGTTGTATTCAAATATTGGAATTGTTATTTTTTATACCATAATTAATAATAAGGTGACAAGCAACAATGATTCAGAACGTTTCCCAGCGAGGAGAACTGAAAATTGAATAGAATTGTAACCTGTCAATGGGTACCTCAACACTAAGACTCTTATATAGTAGTCATAAAACATTTTCCAGCTGGTCGCTGGGGACGGGAGTCAGAAATAATCTTTGGATCTTTTAATCTATCAAAAGAACAATTCTTTAGCCTTAGCTTCCCTTTCGAATCTTTTCATAATAAATATATCCGGGAGCAAACCCGAGTTACACATGTTTAAAACTTTGAACGTGATCGGTCCTGAGGCAGCTGCTCGCCGACGGCTGTCAGAACCAACTTAGTCGTTTTTATTTCAATATTGAGAGCATAGTTTCTCAGTCCAGCGAGTACGCACCGCGTGTGCGTCATGTATCTCCCGGGCTCGCTCCAGCGCTTCCTCCAGCTCTCGTCCGCTGTCCCGGGCTCGCTCCAGCGCCTGTTGTCCGCAGTCCACGGCGCGGCGCAGCTCGTCCAGCTCGAGCCGCAGCGTGTCGTGCTCCTGCTCCCTCTGTCTCCAGGAGGCGGTGTGTTGTTCCGCCTCCTTCTTGGCGAGCTTCAACTCCTCCTCGGCCTTCTTGTACTCCCTGTATCACAGTTCATGGCGACCTTTAGTTTATATTAGCTACAAAGCACCACACGCAGGTAATCTATCACCATTTTTGAGTATGGATTGGATGGAGAAAAGGAACCAACATATAAAAAATTTCGAATATATAGAAAAACCACGGAATTGAGTCTCCACTCCCGAGGTGCAGGGGCGGGAAGAGCGCCCACAGAGTATCGCGTTCTAGAAGCTGTTCTATTCAACTATAGTGTTCTGACTAAGAGTCGCTGGAGGGTAGGGTCAACCTGTCTCTGTGTCTGTAAGCCGGTATAAAGGTTACTAGTTTCTGGCCGCGACTCCGTCTGCTTGAATTTCCAAATTGGACTCCGAGAGAAATGTATTACAAAGGTGTTATTTATTTAAAATAAGAAATGTATAGGGTGACTTCATATATAACAGAACTGCTAACCAGTGATCCTGAGGGAACTGAGGGGAATTCCGGTGTAATATCTGGGGTTCTTGAATATAAAGATTAATCCTAATCAGTTAGGCAGGCACTGCGTGAAACGCCCAACACGCTCATATAGCCACACATCCTCACAGACTACCGCGTGTATAGTGTGAGCCTCTCCTATTGCTGCGAGTCCAGTCCAAGCGTCAGCTATATATCAAATACAATCGAAATATTCCCAAGTAGTATATTAAGTATCGTGAACGCGCCTCTCCCTGTGTCCCTTGATATCCTTAACCTTGAGCTCGAGCTCCCTGGCGCGGGCCGCCGTCTCTTGCCGGGTGCGTCCGTCCTCCTCCACGGCCGCAGTCAGCCGCGCGACCTGCAACAACAACAGCCAATGAGTCCCGATCAAGACCGTTTCTGCCATGGTTCTCGTGTTCTTCACCTTCACTGTGGTCCAACTCAAACTAAGCCGCAGTTGTGTCAAAAGCGTAACGGTGTAAGTATTTAAAGTGGAGTTCTAACGCTATCGAGGAAATGTGCCCCAGCGGGTGTGAGGCGTGTCGTTTAACTGTGGCGGTGCGGACGAGGGGGCCTCGGAACACGTATGCTTCGTCACTGCATACGAAGCGTCTCGCTCTTCTGTTCTCCAGCCCGCGTCGCTAGTGTCAGGTAGTGTCTCTATGTCGTGTAAGCTCCGTGTGTTGGTAACTCACGTTATCTTTCAAGGCCTGTATCTCCGCGTGCAGTTGGGCGGTGGCGGTGCTGGCGGCGCGCTCCTCGCTCACCGCCAGCGCGTGGCGACTCATCTCCAACCTGCGGGTGATGTAAAGACACGCGTGAGCTCAAGTGTTTCCCGTGTCTATAGTAAGTCAACTTCATCAAATGTCTGAAATTCAGTTAATTTACTGTCGTAAGAGCTGTTAATGTGTTGATAATTTTCTTGTAGCGTCAGTAATTTCTTCTATTTTCTTAAGATTCTACTCATTGGAGCGACCAAAAATAAGATCCACGACTAGCCGTGCTACTCCGATGGAGACGAGCGTATCGTTTGATGAGCGTATCGTTTGATCCCCATAGTAACCTCTGCTGCAGTGCGGCGTGCTGGTCAGCGGCGTGTTGCATGGAGTCCAGGTCGCGGGTGAGTGTGGCGAGCAGCTCGTCCTCCTCCGCGAGCTGCCGCTCCAGGTGTTTGAGGTCCTTCAGTTCCAGCAGCAGCGAGCCGCCCCTCGCTCGCGCTCCCCCCGACAGCGTGCCCGCCGGGTCGAACACGTCCCCGTCCAGGGTCACGGAGCGACATCTGACGCGAGGGTCGAAGGTCACGCGGCGCGCCGCCTCCAGGGAACTGCACACCAACGTGTTGCCGAACACCCACGACATGGCTGGGCGGAGCGAGGGCGGGAAGTCGATCAGGTCGAGCGCCAACTGAACCTCGGACGGGCCGCCGCCCTGGGAGCAGACGGGGTAATGTCAACATACGACCACAGTGCAGACGAGAACACGTCTACTTCTATCCTCGATCAACACTCACGATTTTCTGTGCCAACGCGACCGTCTCCCGCGACAGAGGTTGTGAGGAGATGCGGTTGAGAGGGATGATGGTGGTCCGGGACTGCAGCTGTCCTCGCTGCAGCAGCAGCTTGCTGGTCTCGTCCGTGTCCACCACCACGTTGTACAGCTGCAGGATTCACATTATCAATCATTTCAAAGTAAATCAGTATACTCGATGTAAATCAGCCAACCGACCCGTCCCCCCGCCGCCGTCTCTAGCGCCGTGCAGTACTTCGGATCCCGCACGTCTATGAGTCTGCAGACGGTACCTGCGACACGCACAGAACACAAACGACACAAATCAATAACCAGTTCTTAAGATAATAGCGTCCTTAGACGGCCATCGACGTATAGATCAAAGACACACCGGATACTTTGTTAGAGTCGAAGTTGGCGGTGGGCGGCGTGTACTTGAAGTGACACCGCTGCAGTCGTGCTGCGAGCTGGTCGGCGCGGTCCCTCCTCTCCCGCCCCCCGGCCCGCAACGCCCGCAGCTGATCTTGGAGGGCGCTCCGACGATCAGCACTGAACGTACTCGACGATAACTGAGCCTGGACGAGACCGCCCGGTTACTTGACACAATCAACAAACAAGTTTCATCAACAGAAAGCCGATCGCTTGTTTCTGTCGGCAGTCTGCCACTCTCAGGAGGAATGTTTTTTGACAGTAATGTTCTGATCATTTGTATTATTGAATGCCTGATAACTTATCTCATGTTCATTAATAATCTCACATTTCATGAATTATCGGGGAATTTGACGACGCAAGAAATAAAAAAAAAATCATTTATAATAATACGTAGTTCTAGAACCCGCCACCAACCTCCAGCTGTGCCACCTCGGCCCTGTGGCGGGCGATCCCCTCCATATCTCTCTGGTACTGCGCGCTGCTACTCTTGAATTCCTTCTCGAGGGTGACGAGGCGATCTTCCGCATGTTTCTTCTCCATCTGACTCTGTGATATTCGAGTCGACGCTTCCGACGCTTTTTGCTTCGCCGCTAAAATTTATGAAAATTCGTACACCACAGAACAAAAACAAGTAATGCTGTAGACGTTACAATGAACTATCAAATCAGAGGACGACGATTATGTATCGGAGGGTTCAGTGCGCGCTTCTTGTTCCTCCTCATCTACAGACAAGACATAAAATGAAATGTTGAGAACTGTTTACTACTATGTCGTAGTCGTATAGTAACCTATGAGTTGGTCCTGCAGTGACTCCGAGGCGTCCTCGTTGCCGGCGCTCACGGCCAGGAAGCGGGCCTGCGCCGCGGTCAAGCGGGCCTCGCTCGTGGTGCACGCCTCCCGCAGACGGTCGAACGTACTCGACACCTTATGAATGGCGACAATAGTATGAGTATGAGTCGAGCGGTGAATGTTCCCTCTCCGTGTCCCAGCCTACCTCATGCAGCTGCGCCTCCTTGTCCCTGAGCGCGGCGCGGTCGTCGTCCAAGGCGCGCGAGGCGAGCCTGGCGCGGCCGTGGTGCGTGGTGAGGGCGCCCTGGGCCGCGCGCCAGTCCGCCGCGCTCTTCGCCTCCGTCTTCTCCGCCGCCTGCAGCTCCGTCTCCAACTCCCTGAGCACGCTGCCGCTCTCCTGGAAAGAAACCTTCCATTAAAACTGTGTCCCTAGTAAATATTCCATAGCTAAATATCATCACGGGACCTCAGAGCTAATCTCTCGTATGTAACATAATACACCGCCCGCCACACTCACCTCATCTAACTTCTTATTGAGTGCAGCTATTTTCTTGTCGTACTCTTTGGCTTCTTTTTCATTGTTCAAAATCATTTCTTTCTTGTCTTTGATCTCGTCCTGGACCTCCGTGACCTTGTTCGCGGCTTCCTTGGCGCTCTCCTCCGCGGATACGTATCTTAAACCGAGTACATTTTAAGCTACACTATATCTTCTACAAGCTCACCGTCTACTGTATATAATAAATCCAATGACCCTACTTCCAAGCCACATAAAGCCTGGTAAGATTCTCCAGCTCGCGGACCACTTTCTGGTATTCCTGGAACTGCGAGCGTTCGTCTTGCAGCTTCTGCAGCTTGGGGGCGATGTCCTCCCTTATTATCTAAAAATAACATTAATCATACATATAGCTCCCTCACTGCGGTGGTGTATCTAACGCTTGCAGTATCTTGTGTGTGAGGTCAACTGTCTTACATCATTCAATTCTCTGAGCTTGGCGTCTTTTTTTTCTATAGTTTTCTGTGCAGCTTGTTTCTTGGCTTCGTACATTCTCGTCCCGGCTGCTTCCTCCACCATTGACAATATCTGAAAAAAGAGTTGCAATTCAGAAAGTGGTGGGGGGTTGCCAGTGTAAATTAAATTAAGTAGACTTATCGTAGGAAATGTGAAAAATGTTCATACTTCAGGAGGCTTCATGTTGAGCACTTTAGTGATCCGACCCTGCATGATGAGGAAGTGAGGATTGTTCACATTGAGCTGCACGGAACAGAAGAGGTCACTAACCCGCTTGTTCTGAACATTGATGCCATTAATCAAGTACTTGTTCTTACCTCCCATCACCACCTGGGAATATTCAATTACTTCTTATAGGAATTGGGTATAAAAAGATCTAGTGTCCATTGTGATCATCATGTATGTGTGCTCCTTACATGTACCAAAATAGCATTTTATATAAAAAAAATCTGTCTCTCAGTTGTTCTGAGTTAATTTTGATATGGCTGCACAAAATTTGATAGGACTAATTCTCCTGACCGCTTATGTAACAAAGGGTAACTTAGGCTACTTTTATTTTAAACATTTATTATAAAACAATTCTGATGATGAAGACAAATACTTGGATATTAAAAACGAAAATATTTTGAATAAAACATTGCTTTCACTACCTCAGCAAACAGGATCTGAGTGTTAGGGTGGTTGTAAACGGATATAAGACATTTTCAAAATGTTTTACAATTTGTACAACAATGTAGCATATTTTTTTTAATTACAGTTTCAAATAGGTAATGTTTTTAGCCTAAAATAAATAAAAATAAAATAAAAAACTATCACAAAAAAAATTAAAATATATCAAGTTAGTGTTAATGTCAAAGATCTAGGTCATCTGCAATAAAACTATCCCTTAATATTTGTCTGCCCAGGAAAACATTGAAACAGAAGCTGGGTAGGACGTATTAAGAAGACAATACCAGAAGCCTTAAGAGCACACTTTGATTGAGTGTTAGAATCATTTCTTCTTCCCCTCTATAAATTGCACAGTAAACTAAACGGCCCCTTTAATGACCAAAGACAAATCAGGCACAGATTATAATCATGTATAAATTTGAATAATAAAAAATCACAAATACATAAAGGATGAGTTATTTGTACCTGTCTTGTAACAGTTATCTCATCGTGGTTCTCATAACCGATGGGACACTGTCTCTTGTCACGATTGTCAAAGGTGATGCTAACGGTGGCCTTGGTGATTCCGGCCTGACCATGCTTATAGATCAGTTCTTGAAGACTTCCAGCCCTCACCTGTAACAATAAAAAGAAGTTAGAGAAACATTGTTTATAATATAATGAACTATGTTAGGATCACACAAATCCATTCATTATTAAAATAAATGAAAGGATATTACTGAAATGTATTATTTATGAATTGTATCTATGCTTATCATATACTATACAGGTTAATATAAGTACTTCCCACTTTATAATAAAGAAATTCGTACTCTTTTTAGAAATCGGTTAGCCTTATCAAAAAATTCAGGATATTTTAATTAAAAAAGGTTATAAAAAGTAACATACAATTAGCAATTACTATTTACTTTAAACCATGAGGAGTCTTACAAATTTTTTTTTTTTTGAGCTGTTAGTTCAATACATTACGTCTACTTTTTATATATAGAGTTACTTACATTAGAAAGATTGGTAATGCCTAAAACAAAACATATTGAATCTAGGATATTAGACTTTCCGGTCCCATTTAGTCCTGTGATAGCATTAAACTCGGGATCAAATCCATTCACTTCCACTCGATTCCCGTAGGACTTAAAGCCATCGAGTGTGATAGACTTTATATACATCTTGAGTATAACAGAGTTCAAAATTTAATATTTAATAATGCAAATGATACGATAACATAACATAATCATTAACAACAGTTTTCATTGCTTTGAAGCGGGAACAATCAACCGTTGAGGTGTTTGAAGTTTGACATTAGTAATTGACACACTCTTGCTATCCATACATTTTTATTTCTCTTCTACCTATATAGAATTGTAACGTTAACAAATCCCTAGTTATATTTATATTCCTATAAGTACTATTTATATAAAAATTATCATAAAAGATATAATTTTTAAATAAGGATTCAACTGAAAATTAAAATTCGTTAAATTTTATTATATTATTACTAAAACTTTATTTTATTATTACTAAATTTTATGTTTCATAACTCGAGTAAAAAACCAGTCTGTCGATGTGAAAACACTGATATGATATTTTAGTTAAGGTTTTTTAGTGGTGGTTAAGACTATTCTCTAAACTTTATACGTAATCTTTTTCTTTACCTATAATTTTTGAACTTCCAACGACTGAGTCCGTCAACTGTTCTGTTCACTGTCACCTGTCAAGTCACAGTTGTCAGGTGGGAGCTTATTACTGATTATTTTATGAAAACGCGGGTGAAGAAGCAGCGGTGTTAAAAAATACATTTTAAATCAATATTAAATCTTTTATAAGCATGGAGTTTAACAGCACAGGAGGAATGAGGAGTCCTTTTTCTCCTCGAGTACGACAATCTATCTCGGGGCGAAGACCTATTGGACTGGGTTCGGCAAAGAAAAATAGGTAAAACATCCATTAAATTTATTATTATCCTGCAAATAATAGACATTTACGAGTAAATATATCGTATTTTATTATTAGTAGTCTCTTTATTCTATTATTTTATTTTTAGCAAGTTCATGCAACAGTCAGAGCAACAAACCGGCGAAATTGTATATAAAACTCCCTTCACGACTCTGGAAACATTCGGAACACCACTTCCAGTAATGGTTACAGAAACTCTTACCTTTCGTATGTATTTTTTCAACAATACATACTATCTTCATGTTGTTTTTTTTTCATAATTAAATCATATAAGTAGTTTATTTCGAAAATTTATTCTTACATCTTCATTGTGTTTATTATAACATCTATCTTTGGTTGGGTATATAAGAGCATTTTGATTTTAAATAAAGGAGTAATATTGTTGTATCTTATTTGTACCGTGATTGTTTCTTGTGTCACTGGATTCTGTTTTAGCATCTAGTGAGGTAAGTGTCCGTCTGTCCTCCTGTGGTTGGTGTTGGGCGGTCTGTGGGCGTAAAGTGCTAGCATGGCCCTGGGACACCTCACTCCCTGCTGCCACCGCTCGTGATCTCACACTGCCACAGACAGACCTGGCACACAAAGCTGATTTAGTTGTTCTGTTCTACGAGAATGATGCACAGGTTGGGATAATAAATATCAAAGCAATAAAATAACTAAGTATTAGTTGTTAATTTAGGTTCAAATTAAAATTATTACATCAGAAAGTAAATATTAATATAGAACTAAAACTAACAGCAGTTCGTTGAGGTTTACAGTTTTATCATTAATACAACTGGCCCAGGCTGTTATGATTAGGATTCATCACAGATACAATTGCTTATTTGAATATGAAGTGTTACTGGTACTGGCTCTAAACAAGCAATTTCTAATCTGTCAGTCAGTTGTTACTCTTAAAAGGCACATCAAAATAGAAAGCGTGTTACGATGTTTCAGTTGCCATCCTGTATTGGTGTGTCTCCGGAGGGGGTGGTCCGCTACTGGTCCAGTGTAGGGGCGGAGGGCGCGTCGTGTGACGTGTCGTGTGAGCTCGCTGGGCAAGAGTGTGACAGGCTCATACAGGCCAGGGATGGACTGCTGCTGGCCACCACCACCTGCACCCTGGTCAGAATCACTACTACTAAGGGTAAGACATTATTATTATAAAATGACACTCCTTAAAACGGTTATCATATGTGACACTTCTGTATGCCTTCTGTAATTTTCTATAAGTATATTAATTGTTTCACAGACACCTGTTCCAATCCGCCCTAATTCATTTAACTGTTTGGTTTCCATATATTAAGATGATAAAAATGTGCATTAGAATGTTATTCTTTTTTATATCTGTAATCTTCAATACAAATATATAAGATTTGTAATCCGTGTATTGTGCTAAGTGGCAAGACTGACTGACAGGAGCTAATATAATAAAGTCATCTATCTACATTGCATTTGACAAAACAAGACTAACTGAACTAATATACACCAAGTTCCTTTAGGTCCCAATACCATTACCGCCTGTGAGTGTTGGAACATATTGTATCTCCATGTGTTTCAGAGGCTCGTCCGTCCGTGGTGTGTCACACTCTCCGTCCCCCGAGCGGCTGGCTGGGAGGTCTGGGCCGACGAGTGTCAGTACTGTTCTTCGGTTCCATGCCGGCTAACCATGACACGGTAAATACCGTCCGACGACTCACTCCAACACTCCTCGAACATAGAGATTGATAATATGATCTCCACAGAAACTGGTGAAGGTGGTGTTGCTGAGCAGTCCTCGTGCGGACGAGCAGGCAGCGGACAAGGAGTGCGTGGCGCTGGTGGCGGGCGGACCGCTCGTGCAGTTGTGGGAGGATGGCGACGTCAGGGAGGTCTCGCTTCGGAGACCGCTCTGTGACGCGCTGGCCAGGACGCACCTCGCGCCCGCCGGTCAGATGCACACACCGTGAATATAAGATTAGTCGCGAAACGAGTCGTAACCTATGTATGTGACGTGTTCCAGGTGAGCTGAGCGGGCTGGAGGTAGCGGCGCTGGACGCGGAGCCTCACCCCGGCGGCGGCCTGCTGCTGCTGCTGCTGCTGACCGTGGCCGCGCCTCGCGCTCCCGACGCTAGATATGCCCTCGGTTCTTATTCTTATCCTTCTTATTAATATAACCCTATATGATACCTGCCTATAGCGCTTTTCGTCGCCTCCTACAGAGGCGATTCGCTAAGTCCCCTAATTTACTTCTGATGAGTTCTTTTTATTTTATAAAGTTAATCATAACTTTTCGTTGCAATGTTAATCTCATATCGAAGTCTTATTTGAAACATTTTGTCCTACTTCATACTTAATTTTATTTTTCCTCTACTCGCATATGATTCAAATAACTCAAGCTCATAAAGCGTGTTTTATAGTAGATAATGTAGTTAATTTTGCGTTTTCTCCTAATCTGCATCTCTCCTGTCACTGGTTCTTATTCTCGTATCAGCACCTGACAGTCTATGTCCCATTGTATTATAAGTATCTCACCTCTGCCGTGTCTCAGCTCACGTATCCTTGGAGTCCGAGGAGCGTGTCCGCGTGTTGTCGGCGTGGTGTGTGAGGGGCGCACGCTCCGAGAGCCTCCCCCGCTGCCTGCCGCTGCAACCCCCGCTGGTCTACAACAGCGACGCAATCATCGGAGTCGCTCGTACGGATCACTCTACACTCAGCCTTAACCCGGGTTTACACCGTCACACGACTTGCCGAGCTTTTATAATTGGTCATTCAAAAACCTTCGCCGAGACTTTCGTGAGCGAAGGTTCACGAATAAAAACTGGAAACCCAGTGTGGCGATGTAAACTTGTAACTCGAAGTACATTATCTGTCATATAACTCACTGACTGTGACGTCACAAGCCGTCGTCCTCTTTGTAACTTGTATGTCGTTATGGTTTGTGAACGGGTTGCCGGATGGGAGTTGATTCATCAACTAATCAATTTATAATTCTCATATGAATCTCGCCCTCGTTCGATCTGTATTCCTCAGCGTCGGGCAAGGATCAGGCGGACGTGTTGGAAGTGTCTGCGGAGGGCGACTCCATCCTGGGAGCGTCCCAGGTGGGGGGCCGAGCCCTAGTGTTCACGAGACGACACGGGGTGCTGCTGCTACGGACCGCCGACCCCGCGGCTCAACATCATGCACCGTGAGTGTCGCGCTACCATATATTACTCTATGCTTGTTCCTGTGGTGTACGCATACTTTATAATGATTGCGCTCCACCTCGCTGCAGGTCGCTGTGCGACAGTCCTCTCGGCTCCCCGTGTCCCTCGGACGTGTTCGACGGGAACTTGACGCTGTACGAGATCGACCCGAACGAGGTACGGCACACACATACAGACAGAGCTAAAATACTACAAACACATCATGACGCTATAATTACTCTATTTATTTTTATTAATATTTGCATCTTTAATATTTCCTATTCAGACAACGATAAAAGTCAAAAATTGTATACATAATTAATTTCCTTGCCTTATATTTTAGACCCTGTTTCTTAATAGGATATGTTTTTTTAAACAAATAAAAGAAATCTTGAAAACCTGTCCCTGCCAATGTAAAAAAATAATTTACGTCCTCTCCGTTACGAGTATTTTAAATTAATAATATCGCAGGTGGTGGCCATAAGCGGTGACGCGGTGGGCAAGTTGAAGAGTGCGTTCCTGTACCACGTCCGCGGCCAGCAAGCCTCCGCCGCTGCCCTGTTGTCGGAGCTGGCCGGGAGACTCGACCCCTCCGCCACGGACCGGCCTCTGGATCGGACCGTGGTCACCGTTACCCGGGAAATGCTGGACGACGCGCCGGCCGGGGACCCCAGGTACGGACCGACGCTTTGACACACTGACGCCTTGTGCGATGATGATGTTGATGATTGATGTCGTGTAAACGGTAGGTGGAAGCTCCCCAGTGGCGCGGCGACCCGCGTGTCCCTGGGCAGCTCGTGCTCGCTACAGGCGGCCGCCCAGCTCCACGACAAACAGAAGGTCTATAACATGTTCCTGGATTTCCTGAGGAGCCGCGGACTGTGGAGGCGCCTGGGGACCGTCACCGGGGGTGAGTCACGACACGGACACTTCGACAACGGCTTCATAGATTCTGAACACATTCACTGTTTTAAATAATAACCAGCGAGTAACAGACGCTCCCCCCGCAGAGAACGGCGAGGGCGTGTCCAGCACGCAGCACGAGGTGTGCGCGCTAGGAGAGCGGCTGGCGGCGGCCCGCGCGTTGCAGAGGCTGCACCAGGCGGGTGCTCCCCTTGTGGACGCGGCGCTGCACCAAGTGGCGGCTGGACTGGAGCGCGCGCCCGGCCATGAGGACGAGGCCGTGCTGGAGGCACTCCGGGGCGGCGCACTGTCCGCGGCCGACGTGTGCTGGCGGCGCGTGTCGCGAGTGCTGCGCGTGCTGACTGCGCTGTGTTCCCTGCCGCCGCCGCCGCACGACGCTCGCGCCGCCGCCTCGCACGCGCACCACGCGCTGGTCGCCGTCAACGTGAGTCTTCGACCGTGGAGAGCTTGCCTGCCCTCACCCTTACCCTCTCCCTCACCCTGACTCTCGCGTCGCTTGTCTGTGTTCCAGTCGGTGATGAGCGCGATGCAGGCGTACCGCTCTCAATGTGACGCCGCCCCGCCCCGCGCCGCTCCGTCCCTGGCGCCGCACGCCCTGCTCCCATCCCTGTGCTCGCTGCACACCCGCGCCGTCACGTGAGTAGCTCCCCTCCCGCCTGTCACTCGAGTCTGGCCCCCGCTGACATCTCGTCTCTCCCAGTGAGTGTGCTCGCAAGTGTCCCGATGCGTCGCTCCGTTCTCAACTGCTGGAGGAGGCGTCATCGCTGGCTCGCTCCATCCTCCTGGAGGCGGAACCCCTGGCCGAGGGTCGCACGGCACATCTATACGAGAAGATGCGCTCCGACACCATACAGCCCTACCGTCAGTGCTATATGTTTTATATACTCACTTTTAAAATATAGTATTTCATGTACACAATAATAATGTATATTCGGAACAGTCGCCGAGGGCCAGGCGGAGCGAGCGGCGGTGCTGGCGGAGAAGTTCAAGGACTTCGAGCTGTTGATACAGATGTGTGTGGACAAAAACGACCTGGAGAGGCTGGACGGGTACATGGACAAGTACGAGGACGAGGTCAGCACGCGGCAGAGGAAATGTGAACATAAAGACGCGAGCAACAAACGATGGAGAACGTTTGTTGTTGAAACAGAGACTTAAGTGTACAGTGTTTGTTCAGGGATTCCCGGAGAAGACGTTCGCCTGGCTGGCGTCCCGCGGGGGTCGCATGTGTGCGTTGCTGGTGAGGTCGGTGGGGGCCCGCGTCCCTCGGCGCCTGGAGTCCTGGCTGGCCGCCGCGCCCGACCGCCTCACCCTCAGGACCGTCCACGCTCTGGCACGGGGAGAGCTCGACCTCGCCACGGAGCTGTTCGCCCAGCTCGCGGATAACGAAAATGTTTACGTCAACAGAATGGCGGTGAGCAGCGCCGGGGATAGCCGGGGAAGCTCGTGTACCGTGCGGGATTTAACACGGTCGTTGTTTCAGACGGCGGCCTCGTTGTCCAAGCTGTGCTCGCTGGCCGGCGGGTCGCAGGAGGCCGCCAGCCGCGTCTGTCGCGCCTTCAGCGTCGTCCGCCAACACCGCGCCCTGCCCGCCGCCCTCACCCGGAGACACGCGCTCGACCAACACGAACCCAAACTGTTCACTCCCGAGGAGCTCATACAGGTGCTCCGACATATAATACGGCCGCTCTATACTACATGGAGAGAAAAGATTCAAATATTTTAGAAGAGAAGTGATTAAATCATACATTTTTGTTATTTAAAGCATAGTTCCACAATACGATACCGTTCCTTGTATTTCCAGATGTACATTGAGTCCGAGAGTCGCTCGCTGACGGAATACGACTACAAGAAGGCGCTCGACCTGACGGAGCTGGTCACAGACCTGGAGCGGAGAGACGACCTGCGGCTGAAGGTTCCGTAGTACTTGAATACTTCAATGAAGCTGTTTCCGTGAAGTTCGTCGTAGCACTAAAAAGTCTAAAATGACGTTTCATTGATTGGTTGCGTTCAGATCTGGTGCGCGTGTATCCGTCAAGACGACTGGTCGCGCAGCCGCGTGGACGCGCCGGAGCTGGAGATGAAGGACAAGATGTTCTTTAGACTCCTCGACCTCGTGCATCTCATGGGTGAGAGCAAACCGAATAATATGCGCTGTACTCACCGCTTGGACATCGGCGTCGCCTGCGGACATGTAGTAGTAGAGTGCTTATGAAATAGAGATAGCACCCGACCGGCAGCGCTACCCGTGGTCCGTGTAGTCTGTGTCGGCTGTCGTATCACACTTCATATAACATTCTAAAATTATCCTCGAATCAACGGTGGTAGAGCCGGGCTCCGCTCAAGTAACTGCAGCTCGACCGGGGCAGGACCACCCTCTCACAGGCGATCGGCGTCAAGTAGTATTAAAAGGCTGCGTTTCGTCCGATGAGTGGGAAAGCCGGTTGCCCTTTCCCTGTTCCCAACGTTTTGACATTTAAAAAAAAATGACGTCGAAGTCTGTTCAGTAGGGTTTGAAACAGCGCACTTCTGTACAATACACCTGGGATTCCTATAAATTGGAGTAGCCGGCTCTCAGACATGAAGGACGAGAGGCTCGTGCCGATGTGAGTGTGTAGAGGGTTAGTGAGGCTCATGATTCTAACGCCCCGTAGGTGGAGAGCTGGACGCGGTGCTGCCGCCGCTGGAGGCCGTGGTGTCGGCCCCCGAGCTGGAGTCGCTGGCGGCCGACCCGCGCGCCCTCTACCTCCTCAAGTACGGCTACCAGTGTGTGGCGACACAACACGACGACCAATAGAAAACACACACAAACACACACCCACACACACACAATACGGGTTTGGGTCGTCGAAAGACTTACGGAGACTTTACAATTTTTTAATTATTATATATTTAGGTTGTCGTTCATTTTTAAGGGTTGTAGATGAATAATAGTGATCGCTCCGTGTGTACTTTGACTCTGTAAGTCGTGGCGGGGCTCCGGACCCGGGCGATGTACCTAACGTATGATTTCATGATATTGTTCAGTTATGTTCTCGTGTTCCTTAACGTTCTCACCATTCGATGTTGTTAGTTCAGACTGATTTAGTTGTAAGATGTCGGAAGTCGATTTTAATACTGTGACCTGTAAAATAGTAATGAGTCCGTAGACGGACTGCAGTCGAGCCTCTCGGAACTGTATATTAATTAATGTAAACGAGGTCTCGTTAATGTCTCTTGAATAAGATTATTTTTATAATGCAAATTATGAATATGAATAAATATTTAATAAACCTAAGTACTATGAAACGTTTTTTAATTTATCCCTTTTCAGTCTTCTCCAACAGTTGCCTACTTTTCTATTCCAGATCTCGCTCACAGTTTGTTAGAATTCTAGTAACTGATTTTTTTTTCAATAGTCATGTTAATAAAAAGTTATCCTATAGAAATTTTAATTAAAGAAAATCTTCAAAAGGAAAATTATTTTCTTTGGCGCCATTTTCCTCCGCCATGTTTGAGCGACAACACTAACTGTCAGTTGTGTACCGTCCGCGTCCCCGGACGGCCGCGTCCTTCTTCCGCCACAACATTGTTTATATAAAGTCCATCTCGTCCTAAATGTTTAGTTCTCAGTAAAGTATTCTCTTTGTGCGTCGACATGATCAATGTGTGCTGATTTTTAATACCTTGCTGTTAAATAATGTAAGTATTTTATACGAGCCGCGGAGAAGAAAGAACTGTATGAATATTCATTCAAAATATTTAAAATTAACAAATAATCGACTTTTTATATAAACGAAGTGATGTCGATAGCCCATAATTCATTTAAATTAATATTTAAACTTTAAAAAAATATGAATATAGATATAAAATATACATTCATATGTAATTCATGTATTAAATTTAATAAATTTATTTAACGAATTATACAAGGTCAATAAAACATATTTTTTACACCTTCCGTAAATTAATTACTTACTGTGCAAGAAAATAATGTAAATAAAGATAATTTAATATTATTTTTATATGAGAAACCAGTCATTGCTACAAAATATTAATTAATTCAATGACATTTATCGGATAAAATTGCGGTAATTTAAGACTGTTAGACAAGCAGTCTTTTTTTGGGGTCCGGTTAAAGCAAACCGAATTAATATATATAAAAGAAAGTACAACAAGATTTTACAAATTACATTTTGTTAAAATACGATGTATAATTAATGGAAAAAAAATCTGGTTTTACATCAATTAAACTAATCACTATCGTGAAATATTGTACGGAACTACTACTAATAATACTGCCGTGTGTTATGTTATAAACAGTACCTATCGCTACAATTAATTCATTGAGTATTAAATACCTGCAACGGATATGAAAGACCACGAAAAGAAATTAAATATGTAGTGTTTTCTAAATGTTTATTGAAATTTCGTATCGTGTACGTCATTTAGTCCCAGTCAATTTTTATATCTTGAATGTATCTCTAAACTTCCCAGCACTGTCCCGTCGAGCCATCCGAGCGTCCTTATGTGCTAAATAACGTGGAAATGTTAGTTTTTAATGTATTCGCAAACCATTGTCTGCTGGCCATAGAATGTAACTAATTGTTATTTAAATTAAATTAAGTACAAATTACCAAAACATATTGAACGCCCCTGCATTGTGACGCGACCTTACAATAATATAATTCTTTAAGTAATATTAAAAAGGGTTGAAAATAAAGCAGTTTCATGAGAAATGCAAGCCTTACCGTAGCTGTCGCTCTACAGAGATACAGAGATATTATAAATCTACGATGGATGCAGTCGTA
This sequence comes from Danaus plexippus, assembly GCF_018135715.1. NCBI lineage: Eukaryota > Metazoa > Arthropoda > Insecta > Lepidoptera > Nymphalidae > Danaus > Danaus plexippus. The sequence goes on from NW_026869854.1 coordinate 2,171,569, forward strand.
TATTAGTATTAGTTCCCCGTGGTTCCTGTAACGCTAGTATCCCGTGTAAGTAAGTGTTCCATAAACAGTAATTCTCCTAACGAGTCCTGTCCTGCGATGAGTAACACATTCGCGTGACGGAGATGTCGCCAGTTGTGCAATTAGCAATTACATAAATTGCACTCACAGGAGTCACCCTCGGACACTCATACATTTACAGAGTCTTTACCTTATTACGAGCTGTGATCGTCTTTGTAGTATGAAACAATACTATGTCTCCTACTCCTCACGAAGTTCGTAACAGAGAAGGGAGAAACGGTAGAGTTACTTTCTATGTACATATGAATGGTCAGTTCTCTGACGGTCAGTATTAAAAGTAATATACATAATTAATAAACCTATAGGATAAAGAAACGATAGGAAAATAAAATATTTGAGAATCTTCTACGATGTCATTTTTCAAAACAATGGAGACACGCTTAAAAATATTTCGTGTCAATTTCGCATGAAATTATTTCCTTTGACCTCTAACAATCCTTAATTTTAACTTAGCAATTCATATAACACCTGGAATTACCTTATTATATTTCAAATTTGTGTTTTGTATTAATTTTTATTCTCAAGCGTATTGTTCCGTCAGTACATTTCTTTTGCGTCCCTTTCCCCGTCCATTGTGTGTTAATGAAGTAATGTTGACACCTTACCTCCTATATGTAACACACGTTCGTTACATGGACATAAGTAGGTACGCTATATATATTAGGTGTAATTGATAAACATTAAATTTAAAAATATGTATTTTCTTGGTCTGTTTCATAGCAAAATAATTTTAACAAGTTGATGTAAACGCTGACTTACTCTGTCTAGTTTGTAATAGGAATATATTGTACAAAAAATTGCATGTCGTTTGAAAACATCAGACACAAACAGTTGGTTATACAAGAACAGAATTACAAAAAGCTGTTTAAAGTGTCGTTACAGTAAAGAGGATTTCCTCCTTTATCTTGAAATCATGAATTCCTCGCACTTCTTGTCTGTAATTTACTCAATTCATCACCAAGACGGCTTCGGACTCCTGGTCTGAAAGTGTTCAATGACGATTATTAACGTTACCTTGCTGATATATATATATGTTTATGTGACCTGAGTTTAATATATATATATATATATTACACTTAAGTTTAAAGTAGTTTCTAAAATATTCTTTTAAAAATTTTAGTTTGCTTAACTCTTTATCCGTACGCTAAATCAATTTACAAAGAATCAAATCCGACCATCTTTTTTAATATCACTTCGAATCTTTCGTAGACTACTCACTAAATAAAATGTCCCCCGGATGAACAGCGGATATCGACTTAAAAATATTACAGGTATACATAATAACTGAGACAGGACAGGAAACGCCACTTGTGAAGTAACCAAGAAAATGATATTAGTAAGCCGATGAAGGCTTAAACGAAGGCTGATGGTTGACATTTCTATGTTGGGAGTCATTGGAAGTAACCATGGCTACGGAACATAAACATTATAATTTGCCTCGTTCATCGCTTTTATATAAAGGTGGCGTTTTGTGTGAATGTCTGTGTGGTTGGTCGTACAGTAAGTGATGATGGTGTACGAGAGGATAATCAATTGTTTTAAGTGGTCTTTATTTGAGTGTTAATTGTCGCCGTCTCCACATAACGCTGGTCATTAGCGAGGATTACTATGACGTCATAGATGTATTACACCAGATCGATACGAGAAATGTTTTATTAATTCATTAATTATCGTGTCACTGTCACTGTTGTTCATGAAAAACTCCTAATTAAGAAAATAATTATTTTTATTTTAAATTACGTGGCGACGAAAAAGTGAAGATCATATTTAATTTTGATGGATAATATCAATTTGATATTTCCCTAATTAGTGTCGGAGAATAATAAAGTTTCTGTACATTACAATCTGACTGGTTAATGGGTTTTATATATTTTAAATAGAATTATCCTTCCAATGGCCGACGCTCTGACGTGACATAATTTTATACCATCTTGTTTGTAAGACATTTTAATTTGTTACCAAAAAAGGGGTTGAGATATAAAAGCTTAACCAGATTATGTTTACCTCAGAATGCGCTGCGTGTTCTCAGGTGATGGTCGCGGAACGACGCTATGATGCATCTAATGTTAGGCTCGTAATCAGTCAACATGTGAGCAGTTTGAAGAAGATCATCCAGAAATACATACACTGATACTCAAAAGTTAAAATCTGAACCTGCTCATACACCTTATGAGCAGTCGGCTAAGTGTTTTTTTCATTTCAATGCTGTATGCGAGTACTCTCTTTTTGTAATCCCATGCTTCAATGAATCGTATGTGATCTGTGCTTTATTATGTCACAGTTCATCATTATGTTCATCGGCCAGGGCGTGCTCCGAACGAACGAACGATTATACCTCCCGGTACAACGGGGCACACACAGACAGACCTGCAGTTGTACCCATTACCTATTGAAAAAACATCGAAGCTAGATCTGTTATTTCATATTGTTGCTCGTTCTTGGACAATATAATTACATATGTTACGATCAGCTCGTGAGATGTTACTCTAAATAGGTCCATATTTTTCAATTTGAAATTAGTATTCAATGTCACTAAGTGTCGACGTGTCTCCGACACCTATACAAGGTATACACCTTATCGCATTCAAGTTCCTAATTTAAAAACAAATTATGTTTATGACACTTATTGAGATATGAAATGTATAATATATTTTTGATTAAGTTGTAATGAGTGAGTTTTGTCTGAAAAGGCCCCTAATTATAATGTGTTATAAGGAACACTTCACAAACGAGATGTGTTTCTTTCACTTTGTAACATCTGAGGTCTCACAGCTGTTTGTTTGACCCAGTTCTTATCGAAGGGTTCACCTGCCCCTACATTCGCGAGGAAGGGTGCTCGAGGTCATCGACTTCTCTCTTAGCCCCAACGTACGATGTTTAGATTCAGTTATACGTCATCAATATTCGCTTTACGTGGTTTATTCTTTTCATTACATATTATTTATTACATATTTCTAGAAATTAATATAAAGTTCGAATAATTATTATCTTTTTATTATGAAAGTAATGTTGAATTAAGACTTCAATCAAATTAAACCTATCATTCCGGAGGTCACAGGTTCGAGTCCTTTTCATTCTATATTTTCTGATTTAATATTTATATTTATTCGTGTCATTAGTCTATTATTTCTGAACTTCAGAATGAATGCGAAGTCATATTGTCTTCATTTTACGTTATCGTCGTCATTTAAAATTACGAAACAAATATATTATTAATATTTCTTCTTTTAATACATCAGTCATTATTTTATCTCTTAATGAACGACACTATCCGACCAGAACACATCAGATTCAGTTAAGACACTACAGACGTTACTGTAATCGTATAACAATCACCGTGTCGGTTAACTTACAATAACATATTGAGATTATTAGGTAATTGATTTATTGCCGTGTGCTACGTATGTCGGACTTGAGATTTGAAACCAGTATGTTTAGTGCAAGTTAGCATCGCCACACTGCACACGAAGCGTTTGAAGTTTTACATTCAATAACCTACGCCAATAATATAATGTTTGTGGACCATGATGAAATGCTAAGGCGCCGTATGTAGTGACGACGCTAGCTAAACTAAGCAAGCAGACGGTTTGTGAATTCAACATTATTCGTACTACAAAATGATTGCACGCGACTTCAATCACTTAAAAAACAATCTGTTTATTAATCGGTTTAAAAATGTTGAGAACCGTACTAAAGGTGTATCAGGCCATCAGTTAGGATAAAACTTTGAAACCTTAATAGATTTGTATTTATACGGTTATTTAAATGACTTTTACGTAACTTTAAAGGTTCCCTTTGTTTCGTTGTAACATTTTTGATTAATGTTTCGTTCTTATACGTTGCGGCGTCATTATATACAACCTGTGACCGTTGTAATTTTTTAACAGAATTCAGTTCCTTAGAATTCAGTATTTTGCAGTTCATGAGATTAGTGTGCACAATGAAACAAAACAAAACTACAGAGATTAATAACAAATAACCAAATAACTTACATGTATCATAAGTCTAAAATAGAACTCTAACTTGTGCTCTCTATATGAATAGATTCTAACTTAACTGTGATCGTAAGAGCTTTGATTATTTCTTATTTACATGAGTATATGTTGATATCTGCTCGCGGTGGCCGTTGTGTATACATTGTGACTAGAGAGGTGCCTTGAATGTCCGTCGTCGTGTAAAGACGAGTCAGCGACGAGGAAACTTCCTTATCAAAACAAACAGATGCTTATCAAAGTTAAAGTTTGTCGGCCACGAGACACCTCCTCGCGATATCAATGAATGAGTTTAACCAACTTCAAGCGACGTTTAAAGCGACATGGTTTTTACACGTACCTACCATACATTTTCAAAGTAGTTCTTTTGTATAGAGGATACCGAATTTCTGAATTTGCCCAATTTGAATAATGATTTTATTTAGACATATTATGCAGTTTAAATAGATATAGAGTTGTGTGTGTGTGTGTGTGTGTGTGTGTGTGTGTGTGTGTGGTGTGTGTGTGTGTGTGTGTGTGTGCTCGTTGTCCTTCAAAGTAAAGTTGGTTAGGGGGGAGTTGCGCTTGCCGTGTGTTTGTGTAATAGGCTATTGAGTTATGCTATTAAGTTATGTTATATGAATGAGTGGATTGAACGAATGAGTCGATTCTCGCACGCTGTGAGATTTATAGTTCAATATAATTATAACAAGGACCCAATGATGACCTGATCCTATAATTTAACACTTTCTACGTTCTCTTGTATCAATACAATATCATCGTAATAGATGATGTAAGTGTATAGGAAGTCGATACTGTGTTACGGCAGCTGTACATTTCATAATTATTCGTTAGTGCGCGTGGTACAGCGAGCAGGTTACAGGCTACTGGTTGCTGGAGTAAGGAGTTATAACAAACACGCTCGCTGATAGAGTCACCCGACATCCTCAACAGTTAACGTGACAATATAAAGAAAAATTAATATAGAAAAATAAACGTAATAATAAATAGAACAATTATCACGAGTTGGTGAACATCTTAGCTGACCTGGACCCGGCTTTTGGTATTTTATAAGATACTTTATCATCTTGACTGGTTTGGACAAAAATAGTCAACTAAAATATTACTCTTATTAGGATGTGTGTACATTGTGTATTTTATTATAATATGAATATCACAATGAGAACTGCTCCTAAAAGATCAGTAGAACGAAAAAATATTATATAGATTTTAGATAGCAATGCCCTGTTAGTGTTATTTAATAACATTAATATATGCGACTTAATGAAGCCGACTTCAGTAACACAAACGGGAACAGATAAATAATTAATACTTGATATAAACTTACAGTTTTTGTCGTTTAAAGTTTTCAGTTTCATTAGCGACTTCGTAGTCGTAACATTATGATGTATTGAAGTGGTTAAAGAAATAAATATTGTTGAGAGCATTACTGTATGGAGTGCGGCAATAAACAGCCCGTGAAACGTTCCGACGATATACTAACCAGAATCGCTATAAAAATATTACACTCCTATGAAACTATCAGATATTTTTGTTTTTAAAATCTATAACAATTTACGATCAAAAACTAAAGCGATTCAGTGACCGCTGTTATATTTTACTGTGATATAAAATAACATCTCCGAGGAATTCATACACGAACATGTTGCTTTATATTTCGAAGTACCGAGAACGGATCAGAAATGATAACAAAACAAATTGATGGATGCTCCTGACACCGATTCGAACGATTACGTACAAAATACGATCAATTAATGTTCGTCGGTGTAATTATCGACATTTTTCTTTGTTCAACGCGTCTCAAAAGCGGAGTTGTAGGTACAATGTACATGTGTGCGGCGACTTTCCCAGGAATGTGTCTCGTAACGGTAGTTTGTAATCAGTAGTCGGCAGTGACGTCTCTTACCGACGTTCTACTGAAGCTGTCGAAGGGCCGACGCATTACTCATCGTGTAAGGATGCCTTCACAACACTAGTGACATCTATTGTTTGTCCTCTTTAACATTTTCCTTTATATCAACATGGTTTTCATACTTCACAATTGTATTTCTGTTGTATATTTCATGACATTATATTTCATGAAAGACATGCGCTCCCTTCTCAGCACTGTCAGACGTCTCCGTAGTGCTTGTGGCTTGCGTGCATTACTCACAGCTTAATCATGTAACGCATACATACTTTTATAAGACGCAAAGATTTTTGAATATATACAAACACTATAAGCCAATAAACATGACCACCGGTATAGCAGCCTTGGTTTCGTTCTGTCGTACACCCGAGGTATTATTTTTCATTGCTTAAACTTCATTGTTACAAGAACACAAAAACAGTTCAACAGAAAAAATAATACTCAGACAGTCTGTGAGCGCGCTGTTATCACTAAAAACAATACCTTACAGACAACATTAGGTGAAACAAAACTGTTGAATATATTTTATAGGATACTACTTTATTTGGATATAGCTTCGATATATAAATTATAAAGTATTGATTATGTTCGTTGAACATCTAGGTCGTTTTAATATTAACCAAATGACGGATGCGTTCAGCAAACAATGCTGGCGATGCATCAGCTCCTTGAGAGACGTTTGTATTCAGAACATCGAGCCGAGGAGGTGAAATTACTTACACACCATAATCGTAATCAATTAGAACATCGACTCAACTTCCAAGGACTGTAGGTGGTCAGTGTTCGCTGGCTCGTGCACGCAAGTCCATACATTATTTCTAAGTGAGATTTACTGTACCATTGTTCTTGTAAATGTTTCAAACGCTGGACATTTGATTTTATAAGCCATATTAATCTTTGCCATAAAGCCGTGCAATACGTCATACTCATCCTCAGGGAAATGAAAATTATAGATATTATAGTTAAGGAAAAATGATGCGATTTTATACTACGACGACACATTTAAATTCATTTACATAAAAAATTTGTTCATTGATAATAAATTATAAATGAGAATGAAAATGAAAATAGGAAATCAATTGAAGAGGAGATATCTAACTATAATTTCTAATTTAAATGTTTGTTTTAGAGTTCGTATTGTTTAAAAATCTACATACATTTAAAAGATAGACGCGGGCAAAACACTGAGCATAGTATTGATTACACTAATTGATAACGACACACCGGAGATTACTGGCATACATGACTGAAAATAAATGTCACCTGGTGGGACATCGCGAGTCCAGGTCGACTGAAGGCCTTTCACTTCGCGAATCTGTATCGTATGAAAAACCGTAATGCGACATGCGATAGATAACAGAAATGTTAGAGGCCTTCGATAAAGATTTGTCTTAAACATTCATATTTGGATGAATTTAATGGCTTAACTATTTTGTTACATATCATAACCATCGGCAGATTGTTGTTTTTTATAGTTGTTACAGAAAAATAAACAAACAAACGAGCAATGTAACAGTTATTCTATGCTTTGGTTGATGGATAATGATAAACGAATTTAAAGTATCAATAATACGTAACTATGTGTATCACACACCGCAGTGCCCGGAAACTTAACACTGAACACGACCTTCAGAGGACACCAGACACATTGTATATTTATATATATTGTGTTAGGAAGTCACTTCTTCATATATGACGTACTGTATGTCCGTAGCTCGTGAGACGTGAACCAGCAGAGTGCTGCGTGCTGCGATGTTATGGTGCGGCGCGGGGTGGTGTCCGTGTGCGCGGGGAGGGCGGGGAGGGGCCTGCGACTGGTGATGGTGATGGTGATGATGGTGAAGCCGGCGACACTTGCTGACGTCATCTTTAAAGTTCCCGAAGTTATGGTATTGAACTCACTTCACATGAACACTTAATACTAAATAAATAAAAAACACTCGTCGAAATTACTTTGTGACAACTTGCTTTAATTGTACCTAGTCAAAAGGTAATGTGTAAAGTGAATGTTACAGTCATCGCGTTATTAACTAATACGCGACCTAATAAGTGTCATTAATAAACAAACAAAGATTCAATAAACAGAATCTCTTCAACAACCGCTATTATGTACTTTTTCACTAACACCATTCATCATTCAACGTTGCACACATTCATGACTTTCTGAAATATTTCCTCCTATCATTGTCACAATTACTTGCTACGAGGTCGTTTATTATTGTCTATAAATTATGTTAAGTATGGCATACTTAGGGATATTTAAATTCAATTCAGTCAAAGAAAAAAACCCGCGATGAATAAAGTAACAATTTTAATTTTAAATAAAATTCTTTATAAATTTCTAACAGTCGATGGTCGGAGTAGTTCAAGTAAATTTTTTAAAGGTTCCCCTTAAAATTTCCCGAATATATTTTTAACTACTTCGATTCATTTTTTATGTAATTTGCCATTCCAAAAATGTCTTTACTATTTATTAACTAACTCTAAAACTCCTCTCTTTTTTCCACAGACAGTTCCAGGTGTGTGATGTGAATGTTGCGTGTAATGTTTCCAGGCTCGACCGATTTCAGGCTCCCGAGCGGTAGGTGTGGGGTCAACGAACTCCAGCCGGTCGGAGCCAGCAGCTGCAGCAGGCGGCTGGCCGGAGCCGGAGCCCCAGTACGAGGAGTACTTCGTGGAGCACGACGTGTCCACCGCCGACGCCCGCGCCGCCGCCCAGCTCCTCAACTTGGATGACAGTAAGTATGAGCCTCTTCAGCAATACTCCACAAATAAAAAGAGTTGATAGTTTTAAATATTTTTTTAATAATTATTGCCAGAATACCAAATAAATTAGATTTTTTTTAACGGTAACTTTTTAAAATAAACGTCTATCGTTCATAAATTTCTGTAACCTCCTCGTCCATCTCTGTATCGAACGTTAATCTTCATGAGATTGTCTGATACAGAAGACACGAAGGTCAGACTTTACAAGAAGCGGTCTAAATAAAATCTCATTATTTAGAACATAACTTATCATTAAAAATCCTTTTTTATGTTTTGGAGATTCTATATTTCTTAAGACATAGTTGTTTGGAATTTTATAAACAAAAGTGACAGATTCATTCTCTGGCGCATGTTAGAATTTATTGCACGAGTCAAATGATGAACTGTGTAGCGAGATAGGGACGTTAAAAACTACGCTTCATTATAATTCCAGGTAGAAATAAATGAAACAGCTCTCGATAATAAAAAAAGTAATAAAAAAAGCAGTATCAAAGTGAACTAGTGAGTTACGGCGAAGAACTAAACATTCGTCATAACTTTCATGGAGTGATGCAACTTTGTCTTAGAGTAATTGGTTCAATGGCTGTGAGAATTAAGAAGGACGGCTTTAAAACTGTGTACACAGCAGTTTGAAGGTCGGATGTGATTAGACGGCGGCATACGACATGTGACAAGATTATCTTGGATAATATAACGCTAATTATATAAACTAATTAAAATAATAGGAATCTTCAGAAGAAAAAAATATGTTTGAATAACTTTATTTAACATGTTGGACGTCTCGTTCACAGTGTTTTTTATTGCTCTCTCAAACCTTTATACAGATAATAAAAATATTAGAGAAATAATCTTTGAGCGTTTTCTCTGATACCTATATATATATGTATAAACATTAAACAGCACGACTATAGACGCCGTGTTCCCGATTTCAAATAAAAGATGACGCGATGAATGAAAATACGTTATGGAGTCTCTATGGAGTCTACTTTAATATAGAAATTTTGCGATTAGTTTTTTTTAGTTATTTTGTAAACACACAAAATATGCAATATCCAATAATATTAATCTACTTCCAAACTAACGTCCTATGAATCAGCTCTGAACCGAATCCGTCTATAAGATCAGTGATTTCGTTCATATTTTCCTTGAAACCTTATAAATTCCGCGTCCCCTTCAACTTACAGATCTTGTTTAGTATGTACTCAAACGTCCGTAATTCAAGTGCTTCCGAGTACTGAAGGGGTGACAGTGATCATTGCTAGCTTCAAACAGGCGAGGGTGCGGATAGCGGCCTCGGGTATTTGAACATTAAGTCAGCTGTGATGAATCTGCATCGAAACGTGATTGTAATGATGAGCCAGCAGTGAACTTTGATTACAGTCATGACAGGCTCTAGCAGTCACAGTGACCGATGTATAATCAGTACGATAATTAGATATATTATGAAACGGACCTTTGTACTATGAAGGCTGACTGCCTGGCTCTCAAACCGACAGTCGCTCCTATACAGGGTATATATTATATGTTGTTAACTCACTAATTGTCACTGTATATAAAAGATTGTCCAATGTCATGTAATTTAATCGAATGAATGCGCACTTCACTGACTTACTGGCGAGTGACGTGTCCCAAACATACCCGTGACAAATCCTTCCTTTATATTAAAACAATAGCTACTTAGATTTAATATTTCACGCATATTATGTAGTCAGTGGGATTTGTTAAAATAAACACAATGTGGGTTTAGAGTCAATGAGTCGCTCACCAGACAATACCTACTGGTACGAGGGCTGTGGGAATGTCGTCACCCAACTTATAATCAGGCAATAAATTTTATTTTTCTGTTAGAAATCCTTCAGTGTGACATGGTTATAACTTAAATAGTATTAATAAATCATTTTTTATATTGTTTTACATCGATATATAATATTTAGTGCAAGGTTAAATAATTCCGACTCTGTATGCCCCAGTGTAAGTTACCGTTCAATTATTAATCAACCGTCATCGATATTGAAAGATTTTTCTATGGATTTTTCTAAATAAATACAATAGGAGAGTTCAAAACTTGTTAGGTTTTAAAGTATAGAGTTAATATTAGACCAAAAGATCTCAGACTCGATAAGGAAAACATGACAAGAGAATAATTTATTAAGAAGGAAATAAAAAAAAAGACAATCTGTTATAAGAAATATATTTCGTTAACATTTAATGGCCACCTGTCTCTTTTCGCAAATTGTAAGGTTTCCAAAGCAGCCGGTCAAGGTGACGGGCGTGGTGTCTGTGGTACGAGGAGCTTCCGGAGCGGACGTTCTAGTTCTACATGTTTATATAATTCTAATTATTTATAAGATTAAAATCCAAGGCAAATGCCACGATCAGTTTGAGTAAAGGGGACCTGTCTCCAGTCACCTAATCAGTTACTACTGGATAAAGTATTACTCAGATTTGTTCCATGTCACGCACGACTTCCTCGATGTGTTTTTTGCTTGTGGTCGGTTAACCTTCGATTTGTTTTGTCACGTCTCACTTGATTTCCATTTTATACAAAGAATGTAGCATAATTACGAATTTCTAAAAATTATCAAAAAAAACTTGGATTAGTTAAATTGAAACCGAACGCGAACATCCGCGGATAACAGTCATCGATATATGCATCCATTGCATCAGTATCAGATTTCAGAATACTGAAGGACAATAAGATATATGATCGTATCTCCTGCATTACGTTATCTATACGTTACAAACAAGTTACCTTCTTATAAACAGAAAAAAAGTACGATACAACTTCAATCTATAGATTTTATAAATTATGTACTGTAAGTATTTACTTAAGTTAATTCGGACGAGCACGTATCCCTAACACCTGTGCCAGCTTGAAGGACTAATGAGTCCCGAGTTCAGACATCCGATCAGACGGCTAACCATTGTCCTCTGTTACACAACCGCTCTCAAATCATTGATATTCAGTGTCGGAGACGTCTCGTCAGCTGTGAGGGGAATACACAATGAGCTCCTCCTACTATCTTTTACAGACGCATTTTTCTAGTAATTGATGAGTCAGTCAGACTTAGAACAATGAATGACTGTCCATTTATAAGCTATCTAAGCTGGCAGGTGACGCTAGCGACGGTTTACGTATGTCTTTATATGATAACTTAAATTTTTGCCTCAATGGGCGGTGTTTCTGTCAGTTCCAGAGACGCGTGTGGGTTGCGGTCCTTGCAGCCGTCGTGAAATGGAGTACTGTGAGAGCCGCGTGTTGTCCGACCACTGCTGCTGCGAGCGGCAGTTCCTCCCGGAGCCGTTCCCCTGGTTGCCGCACACTTGCTACGTCGGGCCTCACCGCTGCCGACCAATCGCCAGAGACTGCACCAAGTACGCCCGCCTCAGAGACTGCTGCTGTCTGAGGAGACTCGCAGAGAGATGTGAGTGCCCTCAGCTGATATGTTCATATAGAGTCCTTTTAAATGCTAACGAAAAGATGGCCACTGAAACATTAAACTCCATAACAATGATGAAACTCTGCTTATCATAATAAATAAATAAATTATTAAGTAGGAAGCGAATAATTATTGTCTTTTATTGTGACAGTAATGACACATTTCAGTTTTGAAGTTTCTCGTCTTCAGAGTTATGTATATGGAGGAATAGAATCCTCCGAACTGTTTCCAAAACCTTCATATAATATCCAACTGCCTGTATCTCTTGTTGCAACATCTAGGCTTATCCTCCGTGTATTGTCCAGGGAAGTCGATCCTGTCGTCGTCCCCGGGCGGTGGCTCGCGCTTGTCGCTGCTGGTCTCAACACTCCTCGCCCTCCTCAGCATCACCTCCTCCACCAGCATCTATTGATCTACACTCCCACACAGACAACATAAGACATTGAATTCATTATTTATTTCTTTTTAACGTATTAATGTGTAAAAATAAAATTAAAAGAACAATTAATTTTCGTATATCTTTGGAGAGTGGCCTAAAAAATTATACGACACCAAACAGAAAATGTAAAATATTTGAACATATTTTGTAATTTTTTTTCACTTACAATAATATTACTGTATTATTTGTTGGAGAAAGATCTTAAGATCAATTATTTATTTAAATTATAATTAATTATTGATATTGTTTGACACCAAAGGTGCTTCGACTGAGTTACCAGAACATGTAGAGATAGGTGATAAGGAGAAGCTGATACAGTATTCACTTCGTATACAGGATGATCACATCCTCGGGTATTAAAAGGAACAAAAGTATTCATATTTTATGAACGAATTGTATTATATGGGAACATCACAATGAAGCAGGGCCTGCTTATTGTTTCGTGTTGTTAAATATAAAATAAATAATATAAATGTCGCAGTTTGCGAAGAAAATGAGTTTTATTTCAATTAAACCACAATTAAATATGTTTAACATACTCTACATGTAGTCGGAACATTAGTTCCGTGTGACGACGACCGTCACGACATGTGAGTAATTTTAATTTATGTATATTGATGAAATACATTCACCGAGTCACACGAGCGCTCCCGGCTCCGGCACCGACCGCATCACGATGCGCACTCGCGACCCCGAGCTGTGGTGGAAGAGTATTAAAGAGACATCTCCGGATGAGTTTGAGTTACGACTGAGAAGCAGCTTCCGATACACGATACGGCAATATATGAGGAACAGTTCTATTAAAGGAATCAGATATGTCACAGACAGGAGACATCCCCGGCTGGTGAGGTGAGGATGACTTGCACGATAACGTTTACATCTCGCAAAACGAAGTTTTTTAGTCTCAATATTGAAGGCGTGACTTATCCGTAGATTTTGCTACGCGTTAGTTATATTAATTGCAACGGTGGGTATGTGTGTGCTCATACCTGTCACCCTGAGTTCTTCTGGTCAGAGCAGTCTGTCCGTGAGTCAGGAGTTGGACGTGTTCCCTCTTAGTGAGGTCGACTTCCCAGCGGTCGGTCTCTGTAGCAGTGGTCGGATCAGTCGAGAGTCTCGTGATGAGTACGCGGCATACTTGTGAGTTTTAAATATAAGGTTTAGGAGGTCACTGTTTTAATAGTTGGCATAAAAAGATTTTCCAAAAGCTCGTATCGATATAAAAAAAACTTTTTTATATGTTATTTTTTCCTCTCGGTCAGTGTTTTTGGGTAAATGGCTAAAACGGTTGTAATATAACAAACATCGGGGAATATACCTGTATAGAGCATGTGTGTAAAACTTTTATTCCGAAAAGTTTGGTATCATCATGCTCTACAAGAATAATTTATTTTTCTTTGGTTCTATGTCAATTTATTCTTATATATTTGTGCTGGCCATATTGTTGACGCTGGACAAATTTGCTTACTAACCAGTTCAAGGCGCTCTAATATTTTATTTATTAATTTAAGGCACTCTTTAGATAAAAACAGTACATTCACTCTCAATCAAATCAAAACGAATCTGTTGGCTTTCCTCGGCATTATCCATCTAAGCGCATCAACTTACGACCCAAAATTTTTGGATTTTTTGAAAGAAAAACTTGGTGAGATTAATGTTACAGATATTCTCTACCAGGTGAGTCCTGAACTACTCTGTAAGGATTTTGATTAATACGCTACATATTTAAATTAAATTTGACTATTGCGATGACTGTAATGTGTCTTGCTACTCTCATCTTAGTATATATGTAAGGTTTCCAGTAAACAGTTGTTAGACAAGTCTTCCTGCATTAGCCGTGTCCGCGTGCGTGTCTATACTTCCTGTTTGATAGTTCTGAGACTCACTTCAGTCAATTGTGACATTTCTCACAGCTATCTCCAAAATGCGAGCGGTTGCTTCTCCGCTGTGGTTGGGCCGCACGCCGCGTCACATGTGACAAACTATTCGGAATAAGACTCACTGAGTTCGGCTTCTGTTGCATCTTTAATTCAAGATATCTGTAAGGTTCTATTTTGTTTTTATATATAACTTACAAAGCAAAGATTACTATAAATTCTTGGATTGGAAGATCGTATAACTTTTTTATTTTGCTTTTGTTTCTTCAGAGATTTGTGTCCTAAACTCTAGAGGTCTACTTTATTCTGATGGAGTATGTAGCCAAAGTTAGCCTGTTAGCGTGGAGACAAAAACAAAATAAAAATTCAATAAAAAGAACAATGTAAAGAAAGTTTTTGATGTTAACTTAAAACTTTATTGGATCATCAGATTATTAACTAGCGTTGAGCAGATTATTATTTATTGTCCTCCTTTCTAAAGTTAGTATTATAATTTAAGTTTCAAACCGATAGTTTATTATCGATCAATGTACCGACATATGTAGCATAACTATATGCCAATACAGATCTACATTAAATTAAATCTAGCTCCATAGATAAAAACAACTCAGTGTTCAGGGCGACAAAAACAGGGCCAGACGAAGGGCTTCAGGTGGTCATCAAAGACAATTCACAAGACTTTGTAAGACGTGTACGACCTGCTAACGACGTTCAGGTATGTCTCTCCTCTCACTTCTAAGTCATTTAATTTAACTACATAATTTAAATTTGCCTATTCTGCTTGTTTCTTTACAAATAAGTCTTTTGTGTGAGAACACAGGATGGGAAACTACGCTTTGTATATCAATACTGAGAACTCATATGTCCCGCTCCGCACAATGTTAAACATAATAGGGACGCCACAGAATTAATGAATTTTCTCGAGCCCTTCTTTTTCATAGTTTAAAAAGTTCCGAATAACTACAGATAATGTTATTCGATGGGAACCAGCATCCGCTGGCTCGTGCTGGTGTGATCCGCGTCTACTCGTCGGGACGGAACTCATTCGTGTTCCTCTCACTCCGCGCCCGGATGAGACTCGCAGACCCTGAACTAGCAGGATACGAGGACACTTGGGTAAACTATGTAGATAAAACCCAGAGATATCAATGATTTAAAACTCAATAAGAGCTGTGTTATGGGTCTATTTTAATCTGAAGCTGTTATAAGTAAACCTACATAATAGTCATCACCACAAATGGCAAACCACATATGGATATTATAATAAGTTCTCAGGATGACTCTTTTACCAGCTGGGTTGTGGTTCACGCTCATGGTCACAGTGTATCTCCGAGTGTCGAGCTCGGATGCTGAGAGCGCTCTGCCTCTGCACTCCATTCGACCAGCCGACACAAACGGTCTGCTCACTGGAACATCTCGAATGTTTGGCCAAATATAGAGGTCAGGAATGTATACTCTGTATAATGTATATATGGGCAGGAAAGTATGAATCGATCTTTACTTGTTTCATTTGGGTTCCTTACACAGAGAAACTGAAGTACTTTTACCCGGGAGAGGACGTTCATGAAAGTCTGCGAGAGGAGAAAGCCAACGCTATTCATTGCGAGCACTGCATTCCAAATTGTAACGTTCAACATTACTCAGCGCTTATGGATGTAGTGCCCTACGGAGAACACAGCTACAAGATACATCGAGACAACTTTATGTAAACTACGCTTTGTTATAATTTTAAAGCGTTTGTATTTGTTTTTCGTTTTATTCTTATTAGTAGCATCAAAGCGTTTTCTGGAAATTTTTGAAGTATAATGTCCTTGTGATCTCTATTTTAATCAATTAAATTTTAGTTTGAATTTTCTGTAATTTATAAACAATATTATATTTTTATTTTAATCTTTCAGGCAAGGCTTAAAACTCATGAACACGTCAGTGATCCGCGTGTATTTTAGAAACAGCCAACAGGAAATACAAGTTATTGAGCTCAACAGACGCTGGTACGAGTCGTTAAGTGAGTATCGACGTCTTCACCATGAAGACTCTCCGTCATCTCCACGGAACACACATGCTCAGTTCATGAGATCGATGTGATATTTAATGAATAATTTCAATGTCAGTGTAGCATAAAACCTTAATTTATGGGTCTCCTCCTAAAGTTAGTTAGTAATCATATCAATACAACAGT
Source organism: Danaus plexippus (assembly GCF_018135715.1). NCBI lineage: Eukaryota > Metazoa > Arthropoda > Insecta > Lepidoptera > Nymphalidae > Danaus > Danaus plexippus. The sequence goes on from NW_026869854.1 coordinate 2,188,249, forward strand.
ATCTCACAGCAGCCTGGTGATGTCCCTGGCTGGCGTCACGGTCGTCAGTCTGACCGAGCTGATGTTCCACTTGATCCTGCTGTGGGTGAACACACATCGCAAGACACCAACGACACCACGGACAGACTACTAGAGGATACAGTATTCGAAGGTTACAAAGAACGTTGGCTGAATTACGATATTATCATTCCTTTTAATGTGGTATGTTAATGATTTAATAAAACGTTCATACACGCATGGTACATATATAATGGAAACAGTCATGGATAATAAAATAGCTATGATTCGAAAAAGAAAAAATTTTATTATATAAAAAAAATATTATTAATAAAAAACAAAAAACTAGTATTTATATAGGAACAGTAAATAACGTAACGACTGAAGCGGCTCTCAACGCTTTAAGATATATGTGATGTGTTGTTAGAGACTCAAGATCGGTGTCAAGGATACTTTAATATCAAGCGAGATGAGAGACGTTTGGCATTTGATACGGTCAGCGACACCGCGGGCATCTGTTGTATTAGGAAGAGGTCACGCTCTCTGAATACTATTGGAATAATGTTTTATTGAGAGCTTAGGAAGGAATTAATAATTGGAGTCTCGTTTAAAAGGACACGAGCTATTTATTACCTTGTGACCGAATTTCAAGCTGTTTTTCTTATATTAATAACGAAACCAAACCACTATATTTGCTTTTAAATATCTTTATTAATGATTAAAATGAAGTAAAATGTATTGTATTAGCACACCGGCTATTGAATAATGATTCAAATCTACAAAGCAATTCTAGTAATGAGTCCGGTCGAAGAACCTTCGATTCTAAAATATGGGAGTGATGTAAATTTTAATGTTGATTTATTTTTATCTTCATTGCCGAATATAAGTTACGAAAATCAAAAACTATTTTTTGGGAATCTTTTTTATTGTGAAGTTCTTTTTATTTCCATTAAAAGTTTAATGAGGATACACAAATGCAAATATAGAAAATTATATGGATGAATAACGGTCCACTGTATTTTTAGAAGCCTCGGTCTAGAAGTCATCATAATAAGGTTTAAGTGATTTTGTAACATATAATTAGTAGTTATTATAAACCTGGTCGTTGGGTATTTCAGTTGATAAGACGTCTGTCGGTGAGCCGCCGGTGATGGACGGTATTACCTGTATTTTACATATGAATATGTTTAACAATAGAAAAGCCATTAAATTATTTGTTGGTACCACAGACAGTTATTTCTATAAAGAAATCTATATAATTAGATATTAATCTGAGCTCTTCATATTCCCATCCTGCCTCCTTTTTTTTTTATATTAAATATTATATTCTGAGTGGTAGCAGACAACTTTCATAAAAAAGGTATGCAAAAGAATTCAACGGTAACGGCTATAACGTACCCTATCCAAGTACCTGTTCGCCGATCATTATGAGAATCTGCGCTGCCTTCCTGATAGCCTCTAGATCCTGGGGAGAGGGAAGAGGAAAGCGAGCATCCCGAGCCTCGCGTACGTCCTGGAGACGGGACGTTCTGGACATGACTCGAGATGACAGCTCTGACGCGAGAGACTCGTGCTCGGGGAGAATCACTCGCTACGGACAAAATACGGGCATTTACTACCGGACTAGGAGATTTAAGTATATACTGTTTATACTTACAGGGTTGGCCCAAGTGTTAGCTATTGAACAAGCCACAAGCCACAGAATGAGTTCCCACAACATTTTCTCGTCGACTAAGATCGTTCTTTACCATCATAATATATGAAAACAAAACTCTCCATCACAAACTACATAATGGTTACAATTTTTCAATTTAATCTAAAAATGATGTTTCTTGTTTTCTTTGTCATGCCAGCATTCAATTATTAAATCATTGGTCAATCTGTATTCAGGGTCTCTTAATGTTTTATTTTTTCTAAACGTTGACGAACGTGTTTACTTTGCCCATAGACTGTTTGTGTATTTGTTATATAATAAAACTATCAGCTGCTGGGCCCAGATTCACCTGAACAAAAGAAGGTCGCGCCTATAACGTCGTGCCTTTATTAGAGGATCAGTAATAATTTTGTCTTCATAGTAATTAGTTTTCGTGTTTTTCCCTCAAAATTATAACTATCAAATCCTCGTAAACTTCCAAAAATAAAAGTGTTAATTAACTGACCTTTAGTAAAAAAAATTCATGGAATTCTGATAAAATATTTAATTCGGTTAAGCGAACGTCATGTGAACAAAAAAAAAGATTTTTCATTTTCTTTAGTACAGTAGGTTAACAATAATATGTAGTGATTATTAAAATTGCTTGATTATCATTAGAAAAGACGTGTTCCTCGAACTTATGATGACAGTGCTCAGATATACTTGATTAATGTTTGTCAATTCCGATTCTATGTTTGGTAAAAACCATTTATTTGTTTTGTGAGAGCTAATATTCTTATGAGCTAAAAGTTGTAATGATTGTGGCAGCTTTTGAATCTGTATTTAATTAATTTTAAAAAAATAACTACGTATATGTTGTATATATGAAGTGCAAAGTGCAATTTATCATCACCACACTAACACTGTGTGTATTTAATGTTTTGTCCACGAAAACACTCACTGTTACTTTACTTGTAAAATTTTAGTCCAGAAAAGAATTATTACACAAAGCATATGATTATGACACCGTTTAATAAACTTCATAAAAATATTAAATGTCTTAATGACATAACACGAACGCTGTAGTGTTGGGTCACATCCGTGGAGCAGCCGGGCAGGTCCGAGGGTCCATCTCAACTTCAACACTGATGTTGCCAACATAAATTAAAAAATGAATAAGTTTCAATAATAATATGTATATTAATATCACCTTAATAAAAAACTCTTGCTAAGGAAATCAAATCAATTAAAAGAAACTTGACACTTCTCGTTGATTGCATTATTCATGGAGGTGATCTCATTACAACACTTCGCTAACTTGATTATTAATACTTACGTAGTTTAATATTCTGTTTGTCTTAATCAATGAACAACAACAAAATAGAATTTTTATAAAGACTCCGTTATTATAATAATAACGTTACTAACTGACCTGGGAAGTGTGGCCTCTTGGTTTAATTAAAGACGGAGAGACCGAACAATCTACGTTCAGATGACCTCAACTCGAATGAAGGCGACGTGAACCGAGCAGGGATGTACAAGCCAATACATTTTCTATGCATCGTTATGACATATCATTATATACATTAACTTATTTATAAATTTAATGAAAATACAATAAAGTCTCTAGGTGTTGTATTTATATATATATATATATATATATATATGTAGTGAGTCTCAGCAATAGAACTAATCTCTGAATGATATCTAATAAATCTTAATTTTAAATATTGGTGCAGAACTCTGAAAATATATTGTTGAAATTGATAGTCGCATATCGTTACAATTAAATAACTTCTATGATATGTGACAACTATTTTTGTTTTTTGTATGTAATCTTGTCACATTTAAACAAAAACAATTACCAAAGGAAATATGGAGTTTCCGTTCAGTTAGCTTTTGTTTTAAGATTAAAAAATTCTTGGTATTTTATAACCGAGCGCTACTATGATGTGTATTTAGATATAATAACATTGTCAGACTTGTAATTCCAAAATTGCAAACATCAAGAGGGCGAGGGGAGGGTTGGCGAGAAGGGAGAGAAATTCCTGTCGCGTTTCAGAGAGATTCTAGAGATGAATAATTAAGATAATAACAGACACTGCGACACCACGTACCGACTCATCTACCTTAACAGTTACCAAGTGTACAAAGTTCGGCGGCGGATTTAAATACCACTGTACGACTAAATATGTTAATATATTTGTACATCAAGGGCCTGATTTCTCCTACTTGGGTGTTCAAGATGTTTATTTATGTTTCGTCTTTCAAATGAACAAAGTAATGTATGGATGTAAGTTTGTCTTGTCCAAAACATGATTTAACCTTCAATGTTTATAATAACCGCGATTATTTATATAACAACATCTTTATATATCACATACAAAAAATAAACAATTCACGTTCGTTACAGCCTTCGCGGTGATATTTAATGTCTAGTGAAGGATTTACTAAACATAATGTGACTGCGCAGACATCTTATAAAATAATTTGTTTGATTTATAATTCTAAAATATCTTATGAATACTTCCGAGGTCCTGGTTGTTTCTATGTCTCTCGCGACAGAGATATCCAACTTTAAATCTTTTCAACTCTGCAACGTTAATGACAATGAGGAGGAAGTTAGCAGAAATGCAAATTATTGCAATTTATACCTACTTTTACTCTTTATACAGTAATCGCAAAGCTTAGCGTATTAGTGAATATCTTGCTTGTTCCATTACCGCATGTAACATTGGTGTGGAATCAACGGTATTAAAGTAATAGACACGCGACAGTTTCATCAACTGCTGACCCACCAAAACTTGTAAAAACAGGAGAGTCGTCATTGTATCGACATGTTGTTCTCGATGCGCTCCTTCAGATGAAACGATCAATCATACAAATCATTATCGGTAATTCCTCCTCTCTTAATAAAAACAAAACTATCGCCAGCAACATCTGCCGAGTTGTGGCTTTTTGGGTTGCCAATTAATCATAAACAATTTAGCAAAATGTCCATATTTCATGTCTCATTGACAACAAATTTTAATTAAATGTATAGTAAAGTTTTTAATGAAATAATAAAATTTAATGAAAATAAAAATCCAATGACTCAAAAGAATTGTTACTATATTATATATTATAGGCTTTTATGTCTCATTATATACTTAATGTTTTAAATGTGATATATTTCGTATAAATTGAAGTTTTTTTTTTAGTAAAATATTTTTACTTACACTCTGATTTTGTGTGATGTAATATATACTTACTTACATAGTTTGCTTTCATAATAAAATAAACACATACTAAAAGCCACAGGATTCAAACAATATTTTGGTCTTTTTTCAAAATATGAGAACAGTTAACTTCAGGAGGTCTGAAAGAAAATGGTGAATGATGTACATATATCTTACGTTTAGTTTTCCTAGTTTGTCTTAAGACGTTTCTCTCGACGGCGGCTTGCGATGATGATGCCGTGTCTGGAGGCTGTATCTATATTCTTAGAGTGTATTTCTTGCGTACTCAGATGTATGGACTTTTGAGTTTGTAATTAAAGCAAAAATTAACATATTCATAATGATTACATTAACCTCATTTCCAAAACTAGAACGTTCAACCGATTGAGTTATGTCTGTAATGCATTGTATGCAGTACATATCGAGATGCCAGTCTTAATAAACAAAGATATGTAAACGAACAATGAAGCTATGTATACCTAATATTTAAATTAGCATTTTTATATTATAATTGGCCAAATATTTGTAATGGTTGTGAATTTGAACGTATCGGAAGTTATTGCGAGGGTCAGGAGATCATCTTGTAGCGTCTCTCCAAGATCAAGGTGACGGCGCACTTATATAGTTAGATGTGGCATGCGCCGGCGCAGTCAACATAGAGACGGCAGAGGCTGCCCGAGGCTGTCAAGGAACAAATATATGTGATCTGTAAACCAAAGAATAACACTGAGATACTATCATGAAGAAGAGTAACTATACTCTTTGGAAATATTAAAAATAAAAATAAATAACCCATGAGAGTAGTTCAGTAATATAATATTGTGATGAGTGATGTGGCCGTCTGCGGGGGTGGTAGTGCTAGCGGCGCTGGTGTCGATGATGTCTGGTGAGGGTGAGGGCCTCATGCAGCCCGTCTCCACCGGGCTCGATCAACTTGTGAGGGCGGCGTCCGCTACCTGTACGTTACACATATTACAATATAGTTACGTCGTATAATTTTGTGGTTAAAATATTGATTTATTAAAAAAAACCGGTTTATTGCTTAAAGTCAAATATCGTAGCTTAACTAGAAGGATTAATCTTTATTCAGAAGAGACGCTAAGTATAGTTCATGTGTTATATGAACACAAATAAGAGTAACATACGTCGTGAAGCCTCTTTGATGCCATTGAATGAAATGTTGTGAAAGAAAAGTAATAGAGTGTTGAAACAAGGAAACAATGAGGAGGAAGCATTGAGGGATTTTTGTGAAAATAATGATGTATTGGTTGTTGTGGAAATCTTTTTTCCTGATTCCATTTTTTTTATATTTTTAATTGTAAACGTTTATACAATCCGTTTGAAAAAACATTTTAATGGTATAGTTTTTTTTTATTGTTAATATTTATTTGTTGAATACTTTTCGTCACAATCACAATATATATTCATTAATTTTTGTATTCATCATATCATCCAACAGTCATGATCTGCTTTCCAACTTCTTAGTTTTCCCTCCTGAGATCTTAGTCCATCTGTTTCTTCCTCGTGTCGCCGAACTTTCTTCTTTACGACTTGCCTTTTTCTTCACAGACAAAATTTATAATGAATACATCAATGTTCGGATCGCCGACCAACACTGACAGCCTTGTGTTTATATTGTCTTATTAATTACTTAAACATATATAATGCTTTACACCCAACAACATCCCAACTCGACCCTGTAGGCGTTTAAACTGACGTTATTTATATGAATGAATTCATAGAATGTTCGGTTTTCTTTTCTTACACTGGTTTTGCTTTTAACGTTAAAAAGACTTCAATATCATGCTACAATTCTCACACTCTTAATAAATGAATCTTTGAAATGTGTTAGTGCGAACTCAGTTATTGTCATAGTTAGTTTAACTATTAAAATACACTTGTTATGTTTTTTGTTTAACGTCTATTAAACGCCGTCATTCGTACTTCGTCGGAGCGTCGCGGTGTTGCAAGGTTCAGTAAAACTAATAGTTTACGTTTCCAAGTCTCAGCCGCACGCGATGCGGACGGGGCCATTAGGATACGTCTCAGCTTCTGGGAACCAGAACACTTCGTACTGTCATTAAAACATAGCGCACCGTACACTTTATCTGCCACTAGCGAGGGTAACGCATTACAGTTCATAAAAAAAGAATCAGTCGATTAATCTTCAACTCAACTGAAAAGAATTACTTCAAGGTCGTCTTTGAAGATCTGAATGGTCACTTATAAAGATAAGGCTCGGTTTGGGAGCTGTTAGTGCTAGGAAGAATTCTAATGTTCATTATGATCGCTTAGAATATGAGTGAGGTTATTAAGTACCGAGCTCGAACACAATGTTTCGTGATTAAACCCGAGTCGTGTTAACAATGATGATTATAAAACATTCCTCTAACCCGACCGACGACCGCGCTGACAGTCACGTTCAGCGACGAGCAACAGATACAGAACATGCTTAATGGACACCTTCAACTATTTATATTATATACAAGATTATTTCAAGAATTAACACGATCACTTTCCATGTTTAAATATTAAGTTTCTGTTGATTTCTTTTAGATTTTCTTATGTACTGCGAAGTTGCTATTTTGTTAGGATAAAAACAACTACGATAATTTGTTCCAGGTGATGCTCTGCCTCTAGAGCTCCTTCTTAGTTGGTCGTCGATACCTGAACTGGAGTTTTATGAGTATTCTGAGGAGGGGAAGAGAATCTATAAGCTGTCGAAGGCTCACGTGCTGCTCCGACGTCGACTGCCATCAGAGCTCGTCGTCTATATCCCCGGCTGGTGGAACACGCCCACGGATGAGTCCTCGCAGACAATAGTCAAGGCTTTGTTACAAAAACATCACTTGATCCTTGTATTGGATACACGAGTCTCCTTTTGCAGAGGCTACGTCGGTTCCGCTTCTCGCGTCCATGGAGTTGCGCAAAAGGTGTTTAAATTTCTTAAAAACATTCAAACGGAAGGGTATCCGCTTTCATCAGTACACATGATCGGGTTCAGTCTAGGAGCTCACGTGGCCGGCGTGACGGGAAAGTTGGTTTGGAATCGATTGAGTGGCAAAGTTGGAAGAATAACGGCGTTGGATCCTGCGAGGCCTTGCTTCACCCGGCCTTCTGAGTATAGACTCGACAAACACGATGCCAAGTTCGTTCAAGTCATCCACACGAGTGCCGGCGTGCTGGGTCTGGAGTCCCCGCTGGGCCACGCCGACGTGTACGTAAACGGCTTGCTGGTCTCTCAGCCCGAGTGCCGCGAACGAGCGGTCAGTCTGGAGTGTGATCACGCCCAATCTTGGAAACTGTTTTCGTCCTCGGTGACTGACAGCCGCTCCTTATTGGCTCGCAAGTGTAAGAACTGGTTCGAACTCAGCAGCGGACAGTGCAGCGGAAACGAAACCGTCTTAGGTTACACTTGTAATCCAAAAATAAGAGGAATGTTCCTCTTCAGATCGCAAGAAGTCAGAACTCAAATGTGGGTGTTCAACCCCTTCGATATAAAAACTTGGTTTTCGAGATAAATGATAAGTATTATAATAGTTGTTGTTATAAAGTTATCGGCTGTTATGTTTATTAAAAGTATATTTATTAAGCTTACAGGTTTAATTTACTATTACTTTGTGAGTGTAAAGAATAGTTCATTATTTTATACTAAGTAACAACAAATTCAGTTCCTGTTTTGTATAAAAAGTTCAATAATATATGATGTTATATTAAAACTATGTACTACGGATTATTATTGAATGAATACTTGTACTACTCAGCAGCTATAATAGCCAAAATGTTATCAAAGCTTATGGTCTTTGGATACTCACAATGTTTTGATGAGTCGTGTGACTTGTTAGGCCTCCTTGAATAGACGCCAATCTGTGATGTTTTCATAAGAGGTGTTTCGTTGGTGATGATTGCCATCACTTAAATATGGAGAATTAAACTTAAAATTCTACAAAAATAACACACACAGAGAGGAACTAACATATTTAATAAGTGACAAAATTCTCACACAATTTACAATCTGTCGCTTTTTTCTTTTTATGAGGTTCCCTATTTATTATATAATACAATTGTTGCTATTTATAATGCACTGAAATATTATTGTAAATTACTTTTTTCAAGATTGAAATTAAATAAAAGTTACTCGACCATAGCGACATCTACCAGGTAATTTTATCGTGATCATTATAATTTCCTATAAAGTGAAGTGAAGGTAGCTCTAAGACTTGTGTATAGATGGCGCTAGAGACAGAACCTATATTTTTATTCGAGGTGAAACAACATTTAACTGTATAATTAATTAATTATGCTTTAACTGTGATACTTTCGCTGTAATTGTTTTCTTTTCAAATGTTTAATTTGTTTGTGAATGTGTGTAAGTATGTCATTTATGTTATGATATTATTTAATTTGCTATTAAATATATTATGAAATAATTATAAAATGCATGTTTAATAAAATTTTATTGATATAATTACAAAGTTTAAATGTTTCATTGTGTAGTATATATCTATTCGATGCTTTGTTTTCTTTGAAGTTTGACAGTTTCGTTATTTCCTCTGGATGCCTGCTCCACATACACGACCTGATACCCAATATATTATTATATTCCGTCCATCTTGAGACCTAGTTTATTTGAAATGATTATTTCTTCTTATAATTCTTGTATATTGAAGAATAATGTAAGTTCTGTTATTTATTTTCTTAACAAATCATAATTTATATCATTCAACAAAGATATTATTTATATCAGTGAATTGAATGTCGCGTTTTATTAATAAAAACAATTTAATAAAACCAATAGTTCAATACATGATTTGTAATAAATACGAAAGAATTATTAACCCTTGATTTATGAACATTTTAACGGACACAATGAAACTTGTATACTTTTACCCGTTAACATCTATGTTGAATGTTGATATTCTAAATATTTGAAGTAAGTGAGGCACACAGACAGATATTTTTGTCTTTTGTTATTACTACCGGTGTAACATGCCGTAAGCGGTTTGTTTTACTACTATAAATTTCTCACAAAACTTTTTTCAAAACATAAATAAAGAATGTTTAGCGAAAGTTATAAAGTTTAACAAAGATTTAAGTAAAATTTTGGAATTTGAACTTACACAAATCATAACAAGTAAAAATATTTACATTGCAAATAGTGTTCACGTCACAGGTACTAACACTCGAGAAATCCTTCGTCTTAATTAGGACTCAGTTTTTCTGTACCAAGTTGAATAAGTTATCATTACTCATTCCTTTCCTCGTTTCTTCTAATTGAAAGTAGTGATCGTCCCGGGGGTGACGAGATACTTGAACCCACTTAAAAATTAGAGACGGAGCATCTCATCTTTCTGAAGTTTTTAAACATTTTAGTTCCCTAAATCCAATATTTTTAAAAGGAAATTTATCGAAGCGCTGAGTTCTTCCTGTGAGAGAAAAGTGAAATGGGAGCCTTTTGTTATCAGCAACTTTCATGACGTCACCGAGATGCGTCCGCCGAGTTTAAGGCAACGATCAAGACGGTCGAGTGACGTCACACAGTTGATGGATAATTGAAAGTAGTTAGTCGAAATTAATATTGCTATTAAATTGGTTTATAGCAAGTTGCAATCAACTTCCTAGCACAAACAGACAGTTGGAAACAAATAAATATGTAATGAAAGCATAACGACATTAATCTGTTGTATGAAATGTGCGGAGTGGATGTTGTCGGAGGTGCATGTAGAGACGCAATGAGGGCCATCGTGACAGGCGTAATAAATATATGAAGATGTAGAGCGCGCTGTAGAGGACGCTACACGAGATTAATGGAGAGAGATCAAACAGACACGCCGCCCGCAGCCGGAGACGGGGCCCGAGGACTAGCTGACAAAGGAGAGGAGGGTGACTTGATATACTGTGAACGGTTACCTCAAGGGCACAATGAATATTCACTGTTTCAGTACGAAATGTTGTTTCTGTGTCAAAATTAAGGCACTTTTCAATTTTTGCACATCAGTTGAATGCTTCGGGTGGATAGAAATTATAGAGAAACATAATTTTAACCTGAAAAATGTGTATTCAATGTTTAAAGTGAGTGTTAATGTACAGATCATTTTGTAAATGGGAATTATTTTCTATCTCAGACTCGCCCTCAGTGAGATCGCTCCAGGAGTCGCTCGCACCGGGACACGTTCCTCTACATCTCTGGGTCACGGCTCGTCTCTCATTTCCTGTCTGAGCCGTGTCTCCGCCCTCGTCAGCTCTTCCGAGAAGCCACACTCATATGACACTATACATAACGAACATGTCAAAGTTATTAAAGATTCCTTGTAGTTCTTTGATGTTGGGAGCTCCACATGTGATGTAACAATATTAAAACTGTAATTAGTTCCAGTGCTGGATAACGTAGTTCCTGATATAATAACCACCCGTGACAATGTCTGTCGGAGGTCGTGGCGTGCCGTGTCAGCTAACTATACCTTATCTGTAAGTAATTACAGGGAGCGGCGTCGATCTCACTAGGACCTTATTAATTTCCCTTGTAATTAGCGCGGGGCGATATTCTCAGTTATTAGAGAGAATACATTCATAAAATACATATATCACAAACAAGAGGTCTTGAGACGGACTGATCGATACACCACGAGGTACTTAATTATAATAAGTCCCTTGATTTGATCGTTGAGATACTCGAAAGATTCAAACGTTCCGTACAGGGAGCGACGTTCCTCTGGAAAGCTCCTTCTCACTAAATTATCAGTTATAATTGATATGATCCGAGCGTGTGTGAACCGGAGATGACGTGTGACATACTACTACGACACATCCTCCGGCAACCTATCCCGTGACGGACGCAGCCAGAGGCCGGTGTTGTGTGTGTATGTTTGTGTGTCTGTGAGGTAATACCCTCACATTCGCGTCCCCCATTCGAACCGTTTTATTGTTCGACATGTACTTTACATAATATGTACTGATGATGATAAATGGCTGCCGAGTATTTCCATACACGAGAAACCTCTTTTATGCCACATACATAGACGAGCATCGGCACAACAGCCGCGACGTCGCATGCATATGTATCGATTATAACCTCCACAGCAGCTTAAACCCTACAGCTCACACAATAAGGACCAGATTTAACTTATGTTGAGATACCGTCTGTACCTGATCGTTAGGGTTGAACCAAATTTGAAAAAGATGAACAAACAGCGCTCGGGTCACTTTAACGACCTGGGAACAAACTGACCGGAGACCTCGAGTTGGCGGGGAGACCTGAGAGACGTGACTGAGAGGAGCGCGAGGTCAAGGACAGGACAGTGTTAGTGGCGAGTGATACTATTTGGTGTTGTTAATGAGATTCAAGGTTGCTTCTCCAGATCTATTTCAATAAACAACATCCGTCGTCGCTAACCCTAACCCCGCCGCGTGTAGTGTGTAGCGTGTAGTGTGTAGGGCGCACCACACCACGGGCGCAGGCGGACGCAGAAAGACTCAATTATATTTTGAGGCACGTTTCAGGCATTTCAATTTTATATCCGCCGGCGAGCCGAGCTTTGTTCTGATCGGCTTTAGATGACGCGGATATTGGATACTTTTATATTCCACGAGTTTTTATATTTCGCACGAACATAAGAATAGGGATCACTTGCGGGAGATCGTTGTTTGAAGAAGGCTTATTATTGTTATAACTTTAGTTCACATCGGCTTATCAAAATAATAAAGAGGATTGAGATGATGGTGATAATTTAAATGAACTATTGTACTGTGGAGGAATAGCGACCAGTCTAGCGACTGATCCAGCGACTAATCTAGCGACTGATCCAGCACCTGCCGATACGATGTCGATTGATGAAACTTGTAAGTTAATAATGTAAGTTCGTGAAACTGGTTAACATCTTCGTTGTACATCACTTCAATCTGTACAGACTTTGAACAATGTGGACTATTGATATACTTTAAGTAATATGGCTTTGCCTTTATCCGCACGTCCCAGTAATCTTAGTATGAGTCGGATCGTTCGATGTTCCTCGTCTGTTCTCCTCTCTTCAGTCGCCATCACCAGGTGTTCTCACTGTCTCTTTAACAAGACAGGCATTACACTACAATACGTCATATAAACTGATTCGTATCACTGTAACGAACGGAACCTGACACAGTTTCAAACAAACTAATTAATATTAAACTCTATAATTAAAAGTATTTAACAAACTGTTAGGAGAGACTATGACATCTGTGTTATTATGGTGAACTACGCCAACTGATAAAATATAACTGAGCGTGGAGCAGGCGAAAAGGAGCCCTAAGGTCAGCAGGGTAGAGTCGAGATCTGTTCGCCTCAACAGAAGTAATATTCAGTGGTATTATAGAGCGAGCAGCGACATGCGAGCGGCGTATCGCAAGTCCCCTCATTAGAGATAAGGTGTGATTACAGTAATGAGACCCTAATGACCGGAAGGACGGAGCGGGGATGAGTTCGGCAAATGTGATGGTTGTAATAAACAAATAACATTATAATAAACTTAAACACAACTGTCAAACACAATCTATATGTAAACAAACGAAAGATGTCCGTCAAAATATCTTCATAGAGATACGAAAGATAAGTCTTTTGTTATTGTAAGCAACTGGAACTGTTACTGTTACTCCGGTCGAATGTTGCCCGCTTCCGCTATCTACCGTGTAATGTGTCCTACACGTTAATTCTTTCAGAGCGCCAGCTGTTATTGTCAACAAATTACCGACATCGAAGCAAAGTCTCAGACACAATACTCGGGTCGTGGAAGATAACATTTACTAAGACCTCTCAACCATACGCGCAGCTTAACGACGACTCAAAAATCATTTACGATCATATCGTACTTTAAAGTCACGCCACTATAATAAATGTCTTTGCAATGTTCAAAAAGAAACAAAAAAATAATAAAAAATAATTTGTCTTTCCTCGAAGGTAATGTTTAAGTTAATGTTATATATATATTGTAAAATTTGGTCTGTCTGTGTGTGTGTATGTCTATTTATGTGTGTGAGTGTATGTGTGTGTGTATGTGAGGTGCGGAGTCGTAGCGAGGAACATTCCCTTTGAACGTCCGCAATTAACATAAAACATTTTAAAACAGCACCGCGGGCGACTGTTTCCTTTAATAGTCCTTCCATTAGTTTCACTTTGAGCTCTATGTTCAGATCATAAGATCCACTTCACTACGAGTCTCCGTGATCCTCGTATATCAGCCGAGTAACACCTCTAATAGCCATACGATTTTGTTACACGGTTCCGATGAAATTTAATTGATCTCCATTGATCGTATTATGTAAATCAGAATATTGATTTAATTATTCGTATTGCTCGGAAGGGGAATGTCAGCATGTCGAGGCTCGAGGGGTGAACTACAATGAATCGTTTCACAACTTGTCGCCTCAGTCGGAGCAGTACTCTATAAACGTGTTGTATTACTATGTGGATGCTCACAATGTGAAACCTCTATTATTGTTTAAATCCTCGATTACTTTCAGCTGCAGCTCAGGCTAAACATCCCGTTAGCTCGGGGAAGGAGTCGCTCCACCGACCTCGTGATGGCGTCCACTTCACAATCCTCACGTGGCGACCGTTCCTTATAATTTAGTATTTAACATTTAGTTGTGTGTTAATTATTTAATGTCTGTAATTAGACGTCTACTATTTTAAAGTTAGGTCGTTAGAACGAGTCGGGCGAAGAACATCAAACAGATTGTGAGCATTATAATGACGTTTAGAGACGTTACGACTTCGAATTGGCGCAGTCGTTGGGAGTTTAATACCAACAGTTGTTAATATGTCGACGGATTTAATTTACGGACTGTACTGACTCACTCACCACAGATACACACAGAACATTGAAACTATGTCAGTACATCGTGATTTATCGAACCTTACAAATGACTCGATAAAAAAGATAGAGAGTTCAATGTAAAAAGCTTTCCCAGTTAAGCGAGCACAAAGAAGCCGTGCCGTGAGAGTACAGCGATAGAATGCAACATAATGACAATGTAGGATTAAGAAAGAAAGGACTTAGAGAGCATCGCTGACGGAACTGGAGCTGATTCTGGAACAGGGATAAGGTCCGCTGACGGCCTCAAGGTAACATTAAACGATGGACTGGTTAATGTGACACAGACAGTACCGCGCTCGTGTTGGGTTCGACGCAACGAAATCATCTGCTGGAAGTGGAAGTATTTTATAAGCTAACGACTTCAAACTTCTTCGGATCCTCTCTTACATTAGACACGCAGTATCTCAGCACAAATATAAAATAACGATTGATTTAAAGAATGTCCAACAGTTCCCATCATTTGTTGAAAAAATACGACAAATACTTGACATATTCCTCGCCCACTTTGAGTATTCTGATATTTTTTTATAAAGATCGACCTTCCGTAACTTTCTACTTCACCATTTACCAAACAAGTTTGTTCTTTTTGGATGATTATAAAATATATATTACTTTTTGTTAACGCGCTACTCGGCTCATATATCCTCTTAGGATTTTGGAATTAAGAAACGGATTTAAATTATTTTAAGCCATTTTAGATTATAGAAATAAGAACAATACCTATGGTATTTTAAAACAAAAAGTCTAATGCATTTCATTACTACAGAATAATATATAGTGTATTATAACTGATTATTCATAGAAACTCATTGACTATTATTATATATTATGTACATTATTGTTGTCAATTAATTGCTAATCAAATAGCTAAGAAGTATTATTTTACTTTTAATTTAATGCTTTCATTAATTGTTGTAAACTAAGTGTTCAGTTGAAGGTGAAATTTACGAATAAAACTGCAATGCTTCTATAATGTGTCTTCACCGCGTCATCAGCTCAATGCGACGTGATTTTTATTAAATATATAATATGTACATGATGCGAGCGTGCTGTTCTTGTAATACAAGCAAATAGTCTATAGACATGCATTAAGACTATACAGGAACAACTTTTAATATGACTGTGTTAAAATCGTGATACATGTGACATTCCATAACACCACAGACCTCATTGCACGACAGGACGCATTGAAATAGAGACAACTTTAATAAACTTAATTTACATAAAATAGTTTAAAATATTACAGTTTAATTAAAATTATTTTCTGTGAGACCCTTCTCCTCCTGCTTAGCCTCATAGAAATGTCGAACAAGGAGATTGTCTCACCCCGGACCCCACCATCTTCTTCGCTTGTCACAGCTTGTTATCACCTAACGCGGAGTCCACCGACGACTCCTTTTTTGATTTTCTTTATATACTCTCATTTCACATTATTGTTCTGTAACGTAATACACTCTCCATGAATATTACCTCGTCTGTTCCTATCTACTGAGTTTATTGTAACCGTTCTGTGTATATAAAAAGAATGCTTTTTATAAAGTGGGTTGTCTTTGAAGTTGACCTGATTCTCCCGTTATAACTTCACCCTCGGTAGGGACGGGGAACCTGATATTATATACAACTAAATATAAACAAATAATAGTTGAAGTCGTCTACTACCTGGAAATAAAGGTTTTATAGCGGAATCAATGATGAAGCCTCGGTTTTTGCGATGCGGGTGTTTGAAATACATGATTGGTGATAAAATCAAATCGAATATCGAAATACGAACCGCCAATGAAACATATCGCTTAGTTAAATAACATATACATGTGAGGTTGATTTACAAAATAAATTGTTAAAATAAAATCATGAATCTCAGTTACTATATGAACGGACATTACCTACACTTAGTACTTGTCATTATCGTTTACAACAAAACTGTCAACGTTAAAGTTCTGTGAATTGAATACGCTAAAACTATCCGTATCAAGTTTAAATCGTCGTCAATAGTCCACGCGTACACAGGTTACGTGAATCGAAACAATTGAAACGCATGAACGTGAAATAAACGAATACAGCGCGTCGGACGGCTCGTTAAAAACACAATCAAAACTCAGGGCGATGTAATTAAAACGAAATGGAGGATTGTTGATCGCGATACATAACACACTATTATTGGAAACCAGTTTGAAAAATACGTTCCTGTTAAAGTATCGACGGCTGTTAGCTGCTACTGAAACTACACGAACTACCTCCTTAACGATAAATCTCTCCCACATATTATACCTACTTCTGCCATGTGTATAATAACAAACATACATAGCCACTTAAGAAGTTACTACTAAAAAAAACTGTTTAACTTAATAATAGAAACGACCAGAGTCTCTCTCGGAAAGCTGTTTTACAAATAATTACGTCTAAATTAATTGATTACTTTTCGGAACAAAAACGCTATTAAGGTACAATTACTTTGAAACGATCGAAATGACCACGAAAATTAAGTAAAAGGTATAACGGAGAGGTTCATGTAATAAAGCTATTCGTCGTTTCGTTTTGCTCTTGAATTACTTTCTATTGTTGGTACATTTACTGCTCTCAATAAAAACTTTAGTGGCCGTAAAATAATTTATGAAAAGTTCTTCAAATGAAAACGATCACAGCTCACCGCTCATCGCTCACCAGCAGTCCTGGTCCGTGTGATCGGATCTTTGATTGTTTTCAGATGCTGCATCAGTTAATGAGGTATTTTATGAGTAACAACAGTAAACTTTTCCTGTCTCCGTCAACGACCGGCAATCTTTATAAAACCCTCTTTAGCCCACAACATGTATTCGTATATTAAAATTCACAGTGAGTTTGTTCACAATGCACCCAAACTTTTCCTTATCAACCCCTTTTTCTCATCATTAAAAATTACGCATTACTTTCAATAAAAATGGCATTTAAATGAGGGGTCCCATTAGAAGTCGAGTCACGACAGCGTCACGGAGACGACGCGGAACGAATCCCAAATGATGAAGGGAAAATACTCCATAGAAATATATTAGACCCCCTCGACCCCCTCACCAACAGTATAGAGGGATTATAACTGTTGGATCAGGTATGAGGTACGAGGAGACTGACGGAGGCTGGATCATTGCATTAATGAGGACTATTTTATAAGTTGACAAACATTTTAAAGAGGGGTGGATCACAAAACAAACTACAGGACATGACATTTAAGAGAGAGGTTGGACCGATATGAAACAGGTTGTTATGTAACAAATGGATACTATCAAAGAAACCTTATTTACAAGGTAGATACAGTTCTCTGGAGATTACAGAGGTGAGAGGGTGGGCTTAAATTTATAATAAAGATATAGTTTTTTTATTTCCCATGACAATTTGATAAAATAGATATAGAATAGATTAGTTAGTTTTTGTAAATAACTATATTTCATAGAAAAATGTTTGAATACTTTTTAGGAAATCCTTTCGTCGAGAGATTACGGGAGAAAAGAATATAGCCTCTGACTAAGGGGATTTATTTTTGATTGTCAGTTTTGTATAGGAAGCCGTCAAAACCAGGTGCGGGGTCCGAGATGTTAAAGATGGATGATGGGGTCTGGAGAGAGGTGATCGGAGTTTGAATCGGAGATTAAAAGATTATCGTTGCATAAAACATTCATTTTAAGCATTGTTAAAATGAACTTAAAAATTCTAAACGAATAATTTTGCTCCATATGCTTAAGTGTACATAATGATGCAAGAATTAATTGTACGTAACCAGAGTAATTCATCTGTAATAGTTCTCTAAGCGCCGGAGCCGTTATATAAATGGCTCGTTACAATGTTAGCAACATTTGTCACCCACTCACCCACACTCCCATACCGCCACACAGTCACACGGCCACAGTGTGAACTATTTTGGACACATTTAAGACATCGGACACGGTGGTTGTGACGATGGAATACGATATTAGTTAAGGAAGGCATCACGACTGCAACATCTGCGAAATACTAACGCACGCAACTGAATCGCTCCTCGCCGTAATTATAAGCGACTCGAAAGCATCGTAATAGCATTAATATGGACCGCGGCGAACACGAGCATATTGCGACGGCCATAGAGTCTAATATTGTGCGAGCGATCATGTACTGTGGTATGGGGGTTTGAAATCCAGCACAATGCCGGCAGCCGGCGAGACAGGTCGGTTCTCACAAAGGCTTATAGAGAAATAAAATTTAAAAAAATGCTTTCATCTCGGATTGACGTTCAGGTTTTTATAACGGGCTGTTATTACGACTTATTCGCTACAAAGGGGCCTCGAAAGTTTCATCTGGTGCATCCTGTGTCTAGTGTTCTCGTCTCCCGCCTGCCCTGCGACTCGAATTATTTAGATTTTCTTTTTAATGAAAGTTATTCTTGTGTTTTCTTTGAATTATTCAGAGGCTGGTCTCATCTGCGACTCTGCATATTCTTCTATAAGTATTCTATTTTTAAAAACAATGCAGCATTAATATCAGTTAAAAGGTTTAATTTTACTCTTATTTTTATTTCAAATGTTTTGTTATAAAAAACATCTTCTTCATTTCGATTCGACGTCACACTCGCAGTGTTTTATTTTTAAAAAATGTTCTGAGAAATTAAAAATAATATTAGATCCTTTAAAGTGACGGACAGGTCTCACAAGCCACGCGCGAAATCTGTAATTCAATGTAACTTAATCTGTCTGAGTTCAAGTTTGTTCGTCACTATAATTAACTACCTCATCATAACCCGAAGGTATCTCATTGTTCTATAAACATAATAGTAGAGTAATCATCGAGCGGTCGATGGCTGAAATAGGAAAATGGTTCACTCGTTGAATGTAAGAACTTACTGTGGATCTGGGTCTGGGTTAGGTGAATAGAAACGGTGGTACCATCCGATGGCACCACTCAAACCACCACTGGAACAGATGCAGGAAAGGGATACGATGAGGCTCCTTAAATAATTAGAACAGGCTTACCGATTTCGATCAGACAAAATGTTTTATTGTGACTTACAAGAGAGAAAGAGAATATTAAAGAAATTAGAAAATAGAATATAATAAAGGGTGAAGAGAAGATTGTTTGAGTCGAGATCCAGATTCAGAGAGGAGTTATTCTTTTTCAAAGTATTATAAGCAGGTACTTTAGTCGATGGTTCACGCGTTTTTATCTTCTCTCGGGCCCACTAATGGACTCATACATGCATTTCGTTTTATTTAAACTACGTAAGGAAACTCGAGCGGCGCTCGCCGACATCACACTTACTTACAAAACGTCTCATTTTTATAATTGTTTCTTATTTATCTCTATACTGATATTGAACAATGTTAATGACTAATTTTAACAAACCAACAGCACAATGAATGAACTAACTTGAATGTTTTTAAATATTCGATTTTACTTTCTTACTAAAAACAATAAATACTTTTGTGTAGAATCTATCACGATTACTCATTATGTGACGAGCTCGAAATAGTTTACTAAAATATATAGAATGTTCCGCAGGACAGTTATCTTTATATGATGGGAATCCTCATAATGTACACACTGATGTCTGTACACTGTCGGGTGAATTAAATCAATCACGTTCATTATTGACACTAACAGTTGTTAATTCGCTTTATTGTATTAGGCAAACATTTTCTTATTTAAAATATACACTTACGATATATTCAATTACACATACTAATGCACCAGAATATCGTTGTTTATACAGAAAGTTTCCAAATTAGCATGTTTGAATAAATCATTGAGTACTGTTGGTTATTATTGTATTGTGTAAGTTGAATACGGACACCTTAGTAAGCAATGGATGACCTCGAACGACCAAATAAACACGACTCTAACTATGTGTACATATTTAATAGTCATTTATTTTAAAATGAACAATTGTAATTTAATTCTAAAAGCGGCGTCAGTCGACTTGGACATGAATATTTAATATTATTCCATGACCGTGTCAAACGAACGTCTGTCTATTTGTGTCGATGCAATATTAGTAATCAGTTCCACCAGAGACCCGATGGATCCACTTATCATATCCTATATTCTCTATTAACGTAAACTGTTTTCGTAGAAGCGCCTTTTCCGTCGAATGAAACTCAAAGCTTGTTCGTAAATCTTCCAAAGCTCGACCCACTTCCAACAGACCCGACAGACAGCTGTGAAACGGCTTTCTTTTCAAATTCTCCGTGAAATATGATAGTTGGACGAAATTTATTTATTGTCTCATTGTCTCAAAAACTGCGTATCGTCAGACTATCGCCCCGATCGATCGTTCACAGGGTTCTCATCGAAAGACTAAACAGTAAATGTATATTCTATATTTATAGGCTGGAGGTTTGTATTGTACATATATATTTGCAACTATAATTAGGTTTGGAGCATAATAATTATGCTAAATCCAATTAATCCCAAAATAATGTCTAAACCAACATGTTCAAAGGGCCCGGGCTCATTGCCTTTGACGTGGGGACCCCAGCGGCACCCTGAAGTGCACAGTTAGCGGAACAAAGCCATCGTTCGGGGGCAAATTGCTTTTTTTTGCTCGAAATCGGTCCAGCACAATACGATATTAGTCCCGAGCCGGGCCGAGTGTTATTGACGTGCGTCGACTCTATGTTGCATTTAGGTAATTACTTTGAAATTTTTCAGAATGTTTTTGTTCAATTTAAGTTTCACAAAGAAATACATTGTCGTTAACGAAAAAAAAAGACAAAACAGTTTTTCTAGTTTCTCCATCGGAGCCGGTTCGTTTCGAGCGAGTTATTCGTTATTATACTAGGCATTCATCGTCCACGTCATATATTTATTGTTTTTTCCCATATGGATACATACATCTATGGAACCCAGCTGTACCGGGCGATGTGCAATAAATAAGCTGTTTCAGGCAAATCGTAAAACAATAGCAGAGGAGGCTCCACTCCGACTGCCGCAGAAACAGCTTTACGACTATTTTTATAGCTAACAATTAAAAACTCGACTAACGACTATGTCGTATAAACGTTTTATTCTGTTATTCCAATCGTTATTGTTATATTCATCGGTAAACGACTCCGAGACATGATTGCTATTGTGATATCTCCATCGGTTATTTTAAACGACTTTTATTAACGAGTAATTTTCGTCGAGATGGTTATTGTTTAAGAGATATATTCACTTCAGTCCATACTATGTACACGATGCATTGTGTTTAATTTGAATAGGGATATATGTTGTAAAAGTTTTGGGCCGAGGGACGCTAAAAGTCAGCTAGACATCGAAGACAATCCATTATAACTGGATCTTTTATAAGATTTAGTGGCAACCCTCATTAAATGCATTTCAAGAATCGGCGATGCCTCGCTTTGTTTGCTCACAAAACATTTATCTAAAGCCAGGCGAGCACAATGCTCTAGCCAGTTATTCGAGGGGCTACGGATTCCCAACTTCGCTTTTTTTTGTACAATAATAGCAACCTAAGTTTTATTTCAAAAACCCGTACGGGGTCTGTATATCGTAATTTGAAATCCCCGTTCTATGAGGGACAGGTCCAGAGATATGTTCTTCAACATTTTGTTGTATTATTATTATACATTGTTTTGTGCGCTACCTTTGATGTTTCCATGTATTATTCTGTATGGAGCCACTCGTGTTACGGCCCATATCTGTAACATCATCTTATATCAATGCTCGTTCTTCTGTTCGTCTCGTGAACCGATCGCTGTATGTCGTATGTAGATGACGTCGGAGCCGTAGAGCGGCTGGCATCGCTTGAAGACTACTGCTTTATAAAAATAATGCGCACTATAATTTTAAATAGATTTATTCAAAGATCTCCAGCTGAACGATGAAAGATTGCCCTTTATTTGAACTAATTTGTATGACTTTGAGTAATGAATCGATTTCCTGATATAAAATTTAAGTAAATTTTTGATCTTCTTTTCTATGGCCATGGCAACGTCACTTCGTGGCCTTCATGAATTTTCCATTGTTGATGCATGGAATCTTTTAGAACGAATATCGCTGACCCAAAAGTTTTATCATCAAAATGTTGCAACATGCGGATATTTGAAACTAGAACGCGAACAAATTTAATGTCATTTATCATCTTTTATAGATCTACTGCATTTTGTATAAGACGACATAAATGTTCATTTCGTTACATATGTACATATATACGAGTAGCCTTTGTATATCGCTGTGCTGACTGAATAAAGCGGTTTATAGAATTTATATGTATAAAGTCAGTACGATACTGACAGATTCGAACTACATGTGGTAAAGAGTTCATATACCTATTAGTTCGAAGTATTGCAATTCGTCGCAACAGGGTGCAGTATTTTTTATTCCAATCTAAATAAAGAGGGTGTTTTTTTGTTGTTGTTGTAAAAAGTTACATTTCCCGTGAACGATTCATTTCTCGATAAATTTATGTCACCCCACAACTAAAGCTTTCACATTCAAAGAGATTATTCTTAAAACATCCATAAATCCTATCCAAAGCCGCTCACAATAACTACAGAACTGTAATGCATTTTTACCTGATAATAAAATATATGAAGGACGGACAAAGAGCTCACCCTGTCCCGAGAAACTCGCAACGTTTCTTATATAATACACAATCTCAGGAATTTAATTTCTTTAACATTGTTTGTGGGCGCAGCATTCCCGACTCATGTTCACGTAATTGTGTCATATTATTCTCGGGATGAATTTCCCTTTTCCTTTCGAGGCCACGGACGTGGATGTGTGTAGAGCGAGCGTCAACGAAGTACATTACTTTATAAACTGTAATATGACTATTGTTTCAGATTTACGAGCGCGCCACGGCCCGTGATGTGGACTAGTGAAACAGTAATGTTTGTTGCATTGGAAATTTTATGGTTTCCTTTTAACTTGAAGGTACATTAAGTGTAACTTATAAAGCCAGTTCTATGTATTTCATTGCCGGGTCGAGCTATTTTTGTTTAAAAGTAGCTAGTTCGGTAACAGCTAGCAGAAGTGTTTATATTCCTCGCCGAATCGTTGTGTAATTCATTAAATATATGTAATTTCTCACAAAGGAAAACACAAAACGTGTCGGACGATCTCGCGAATAATATTTCCTACAATAGCTCTTCTCATTAATTGATAAGTACTCAAAGGAAATCTGAGTTTCGCTCAACTAAAAAACAACAAAAGGCGACTTATTGTCGCGCGATCGCGTCTGAAAACAACGGGGGGGTAAGAAGGAACCCCGGGGCAAATAGAAATAAGGAGTGGGGTCACAAAGGCCCCGGGGAGAGAATAAATAAACTAGTCCGAGTTATACTGTCGTCATCGCGACCCTCATATAAAATTATTAAATAAATTTCCTAAGCGCGTTAGACAACCCGAACTGCGTTTTCACAATACGGTTCAGTTTTCATTACTTTAATTGGATTAGGTTCCAGTTTGTTCTCACAACATTTCATTTGAACGCCCAGCTTGATATATGTTCATATTTTATTATTTTAAATGCACTACATGAGACGTCCTTTGATGGCTGTTTCTTCATCCGGGCCTCTTCATTTTTTAATATGGTGAGGTGATGAGTAGGGTCATGTCGATCTTTAAGTATCTGCGACACCTTTAGAAGCTGCCGCTGTATATATATATATATATATATATACCTTTGTTTTATTATTCCGTGAACCGAGTCTCGTCAGGGGGGTGGTCTTTGTATGTGAAAAATCTTTGTAGGATTATTTATCGAGAGCTTGATTCAAATGTTTCAGTGTTACTGTTCCCCGAACCTGCCTATCCCAAACCAGTTCTTTTTGCTCGAGTAGCGGATGGAGGATTCCATGTGGAAAAATTTCAATAAATTAATCTTATAAAAGGGTTCGTGAGATACGGTTCGCATCGCTGGACGAGCTGTTTACCAACCCTTCATTAAGATAATATGAGTGATTGTAAATCAAGAACGAGAGACATTCCTGTTGCTATAATGTATACAACTGGATATAATTACTTACATTAAATAATGATTCCATGTAAATGTATATATCCGAATTAATGTATGTGTTGGAAGTAATACAGTTAAGCGTATCTCACTATGTTCCTGTGTTTTATAATAATTTCTTGTAAAATATTGTGCGCCTTAACTGAATATGCTACTTTAGTTTACATTTTAAAACAACTCTCACCGTACGGTACTTTATTGAAGGTAGTTTTACTAAAAATGTTCGCCCTCCAAGGTTTACTCTTAATTACTAAAACCGGATAATTTTTCCCCGAATAAGGTTTTATTTACGAGCGACGCTCGACAGACCGCCTCGTACTCCACATATACTTTGTCCGATAACAATTAAAAAATAAACCGGCGACAATGAAGTAACGACCAAGTTACTTGTAATAAATATTGGCAACAGTTTGGTCAGTCGAACGTTTAAAAAACACTGCTGCGTTTCATAAATCATATTTCATTAGTTTGAGAAGTCTCGCCGCAGATAACACGCGGAAATAGAAAGAAGGAGTACAGTGTTTTAAATTGATAGCTGTTGTTCTCGGAATTCGAAGTCGCGGTAACATTCATCATTTATCATCGACTCGAGAAACTAGTTCGCAGGAACTAGAGGCGTGACGAGTATGGAAGAAGCGGCCTCGTACAGAAAAACTTGAACTTACAGAGCACAGCAGATAGACTACGGGCAGGACGCACCGGCAAACATCTTTGAAAGAATGCCAAGGGTTCCATGGAATCCTAGACATTAGAGAATCGTACTATTTATTTGTTAATGGTATAGAGCTATAATGAATACATGTAGTGTAAAGACACAATTATACACAATTCGGCGCTCGTGGGAACGTCACCAGCGTTGGACTCTCTAGCGCTCTTTATGTGACGTGATCACTCCATTATTTAAGTGGCATCAGTTTGTTGCAGCGTCCTTCGCTCTCCTCCGCCCTTGCCACACCAATCATACGGGCGACGGCTGATTTCACAATTCTTTCAAAATGTTCGAATGTTTCAGGTGTTCAAAGATTTCAAGCACGTTCACAATATAACGTTATTATATTGCGTGTAATGCACTTCCATCTAAGCGGCGAGTCGACACGGTTTCATTGTTACTACATGAGTGGTTATCACGTGTGAGCAGTTTCGATGGACCGCACCAGCTCCCCGTGTGCAAGAGAGGCCGCGGCTATCTTTAGAGCCGCTGTGAAACCTCACCCGCAGCCAGAGAACCGTCCGCGTCTCCGACGGTCCGCTTCGCTCGTCTCACTCGGCTGGTTGGACTCATGTTTCGTGGTTAGTAAATCTATACCGACACTATCATTACCTACGAGTATACAGAACGTTACATTACAATATCATACCTATAAATATATCCTCGTGAGAACTAATGTTTGTCTTTTTTCCTTTCTACCGTTTACACGTCGAGTAGAATCTATGTTAATATTCGAATTCATATATTTATATGTGCGGGTGGAGTCCATTAAAACAACAGTATTTTATTCATGCTAGTTCTCAAAGATTTGCACAGTTCGTCAACCCGTTTTGCGATTGGAATAAGGATTTCAAATAATTTGGAAACGACTCCTTAAAAAGGATTAATATTTGTAATAACTGAGAAATATAAACTTTTATTTACTCGCAACCGGTAAGCTAGAAGAATTATGCTTCAATCCTTCGAGATACAGTCATTTTAAACGCCTGTCGAGATCCGGCCGAGTCGCTCCGAGCCGGATCATCGGCTCCGTAGTATTAAAAGATATTTAAAGTATGAACACAGATGCTTAACTCTTGATTTCCTTCATATAGAGAGAGGCTTAGTTTATATGAGTCATTCAAAACTTAAAAAACAAGTTATTTAGGTGGACTGATGCGTGATTATGATTTGACGTAACAAAAGTATTTTAATACTTTAGAATATTTAGTAAAAAGCGAGTCTAATTCTCTCCCCACAGTCACGCTACAGTGCGTGTCATCCCCTCCGGCCGTTTGATTGCATGTCGCTTATTTATTTATTGCTTTCAGTATTTTTATTGATACGATCGTCAATCTTTTATAAATATCCTTATTATTTTTTCTCTTAGACGTAACATTTCTTTTCACGCCCCTGATATATCGTTCCTTGGGAGAACCCTGAAACCAGCCGACGGTATCACAATCAGTGCAGTCTTATACAGAACTTTCCAGCAAGAAACATGTAACACGTACATATATGTATTTAGCTACATGTACATGTACTCGCTATATGCCGTACGTCATAATATAAGCATAAAAAATTTAATAAGAAACTACTAGCAATTTCGCTTCCGTTGGAGTTGTTTTATTAGTGTATAATTTAGTTTGGCTATGTAATGTGTGTCGTCATCGCCAGGGTCGTGTCGGAGCCCCGAGCCAGTGAGTCCGGGGTCCGGAGAGTGTGCGAGCAGGAACTGTAATGTATTCTCGGTCAGAGTCGGCCGAAGCCCGAGCCGGTCACGACGCTGGCGTGTCTGATTACATCTGGCACCACGGCAGCTGAGGGCCCATTTTCTTAGAACTTTCCGCACACTGCATGAATTACCTATGTATATGAGAACTCGGAGGTCATGGTCTGTTATAGAGATCATTATCCTGCGGCTTAAATAATAATATGGACAGAATATAGTGTGCGGCGCGGTAGCGAACTTCACGAAGAGAAACAGATGTGGCTGGCTGGGTGTAGGCCGTACCGATGTGTACTTAGACTTGGATCGGTTGGCGGTACACGACAGTGTTTGAACAAGGACAGACTTCTGCTCTTTGATGTATAAGTGTACCTATTTTAATTTACTTAACTTTTAAACTTTTCATAAGAAATTACCAATTTTAATGCGTTCTCATTGCCATGTGCATAAAACATTGCCTCGGTACACATATGTAACGACACAATGCGGACCGAGCTATTGTATCGTATCCGCCGTGCACACCTCACGTATGTGAACCTTTAAAACTATTGTCTACATTAACAAGCGACTACACAACGACGTCAAGACTACGAGCATAATACGACCGCTCAGATCCAGAGTGAGAACCATCCGCCCAGAGCTGAGGCAGAGACGCGGCCTCCGTCCAGCTTCTGACGCCGGAACCTTCCTCCATAAACAAACGTCCTCCGCGTCACCAGTCAGCTGTTCGCTATCCGCGTCACAATAACCGGCGCAGTGTGGAGTCGCGCCCGGCTGCGCC
Source organism: Danaus plexippus (assembly GCF_018135715.1). Classification (NCBI taxonomy): domain Eukaryota; kingdom Metazoa; phylum Arthropoda; class Insecta; order Lepidoptera; family Nymphalidae; genus Danaus; species Danaus plexippus. Next base: position 2,216,101 of record NW_026869854.1, read on the forward strand.
CCCCGACTCTGCGCAGCCTCGCGGTCGCCGCCGAGCCGCCATCTTTATCGATCCGGCGACAGGCGCCTCTCCTCCCGCCGCCCTTCACCCCCGCTCGCTGACGGCGGCGCAGGCGCGCGGGTCGCCGCCACAGTCTCGCGCCCGCCGCCGACCAGCGCGCACGTCCGTGCGCCTCCGCTCGCAAAATCAGCTGATCGGCGCGCGCCCCGCGGCGCACATGCCGTGAGGCCGCGCCCGTTACGATGACGGGCTACGCCCGCGGCGAGGGCGACTTCGCCGCCGCTGACCGCTTCGGACGGGACGCGCGGCCCGCCTCGCTCGCTCCCAAGGATTACTCGGTGCCTTTACACGTAGACTGCAGTATCGAATACGAGCTTCCCGACTGTGCCAAGCCACCGCAAGGCGTCAAGATCGAGCCGCTGCTAATGATACACCCCTCGCACTTCCGAAGGCTCGAGAGCCTCAGGAGAGTGCCGTTCGTGAACAACCTGCCCCGAGGAGACGTCGCCAGCGCGGCCGGCGCCGCCGCTACGGCCTCCGCGGCCGCCCCCGACGCTCGAGCCCGCGGCCGAGCCGTCCGCCGCTGCTGCCGTGCGGCTCCGGCTCCCCCGGCGCCTCCGCCCCAGCCGGCCCAGGCACAGAGGGCGCGCGGCCCGGAGGACGGCCGACGCTACCGGTTCGAGTACGTGCCCGAAGGCGGCGGCAAACTGGCCGCTAGGGCCCGCCTCAAGCCTCATCCGTACCTGCCGCCGGAGTCTTTGGACTGTGATATAGCGCGCGGCCTGGCGCCCGCCGCGCACTACGAGCGCTTCGACAAGAGAGCGCTGCGCCAGCTGCCCATCTACATGTAGCCAGGGCGGTTTCTGTGATGTTTCGTTGTAATTAGTTAGTGTGATGAGTGCTGCGCGTGGTGATCGTGTCACGCCGCGTACGAACCTGATACCAAATAGTACCTATGTGCGTTATCGTTTGAACGTTGTTTTCTGTGTTGATCTATGCCGGACGATGATGCGCGCTGGGGCTCCGGTCCTCGGGCTTCGGGCCGCGGCCTCTTGTCCTCGGTCCCCGGTCCCAGGCCTTCGGTCGCCCGCCGTCTGTGACGAGCGACTCCGCCGGCCGAGCCCACCGACGGAAGTATTTATTCGCAGTGGCAGTAACCGATGCTTCATGATAACTTATTGTACCGTCGCTGATTCGTTGCGTATTCTGTATAAGATATCATATCGATAATGATTATATTATGTTCAAAAATTGTATTATAATAAATATGTACCTATAGATTTAAAAAAAATGAAAGTGAGAAAAATATTACGAATAAAAAAAAACTGAAAATAGTTATGTTTTCGACTAGGTGATGAGTTCTAGAACAGTCCTAAGTGGTATAACTAGAATCGTATTCTACTCTCATTTTGTTATAATTATATATTATAAAGAGTCCTCTGATGAATAGTCTGATTAACAAATATTCGGCATGTAAAAGTCTTTATAAAACGCTTACTTAGCATATCATAGTATTATATTGTGTCATAGTCCAATGCCAAAAATATAACTATCTTTTTACAAAAATCCCTAAAGCATCGTTTTATTTACCTCCAGGCTGCGTTCCGCTACCCGGTATTCCGTCACAGTATAGGTATAATGTGTGTCAGTGTGAGTAGTGTCGGCTGTCGGCCATCGGCCAGTTAGTGATGTAGCGTTAGAGATGCTGTGTGAACCGGCGTGGCTCACAGGGAGCAGCAGGAGGTGGACACGAGGAGGAGCGCGCGGAGCCTTGGACAGATGTGAGTATGCCTACTGCATATTATGGTTACGAACGACACGGTACTGCGACCTCAGGCCAAAGAATCCACGGAGATAATATCGCTGACTCGAAACTTCCGAAACAATTACACATTATGTTGTAGAGCAGTGATCATGGCGAGTGTTCTAAATTTCAGTGCGACACCGCTAGCGTATGTACAAAGAATAAATTTTAACTCGAGTAATTCTCATGTATTCTGACGATGTATTGTGTATTTTTTAATTGCGCCGTCTTGCATCTTAGTAAATTTGCAAAGCTTAAAAAAAGTGTAACATTACGCTTATTTACCAGTGACACTATCACTTATGACGCACTCTGAATATCTGATGTAGTTGTTTATTTATACAAAAATAACGTTTATAATATTAAAGGACCGCAGTGCCTTCATATTTCAAAACAAACAAACAAGAAAGAATCTTCACTCATTGAGACGTCTTGGTTGACGACATCGTTTTAATTTTATTTGTAAAAATTAAGTAGGTAGTAACAATTTAAATCTATCGACACAATTTAGTAGTACTGACAATGTACTATATTATTAGATGAGTAATGCAGTGAACTAACTGTCCAATACATAATATGTTAAGTTCAGTTATTTGTCTCGTATCGTTTTAAACGTGAAGGTTCCGACGGAACGTTCGATTGTCGGTTCAGTTTCATAAACTGGAGATGATAACATCTATGGAAGTATTCATTGTTTAATATTTCTCAACATAATGGACAAAAGGCTAACAACCATTCTTTCCGACATGAAAGGTAATACACAATGTATTGTGAAGAATGCACGATGACTGCTGACTACCGACTACTGGGAAAGTTGAGATGAGACGGCTCTCAACACACTCGTTTATGCTAAACGGGTTATTATTGCACCCGAGAACTTCCACACAAGTGAAGCGTCTCAGAATCGACAGAGGAAAAGTTCAAAGATGATCGTCGAGGACTTTGGAATTGCACAGAGCGTCTCTGTCGTCTAAGAGATGTGAAAGGTGTGAGGTGGTCACGACCCAGGCGAGGAGAGGGAGCGGTCCGTCATCAGGCCTGGGAGAGACTGGCGGTTGATTAGATCCGAGGTAGAAACACGAAATAAACATCGAAACGAATGGATGATTGGCTGCCTCCGCCCGCCGGCGCCCCTTCGCCGCGACGGAACAATAACATTACATAGTATGTAACGCGGGAAATAAGGATATATTAAGTTTTATCTGCACGACCGCCATAAAAAGGTTATTGTTATCTTTACGGCTTTCATATTCTATGAAATTTGATTTGTATGTTTACGATGCCCTCTGTAAAGAACACACACTCACCAATACTAATGGCTCGCTGTACGAAGTGTGAGCGGTCTCATTTCACGAAAAAGAAAACTAAATATAAAAGTGCAAAATCGAGAGTTACAAATAATAAGGAAGCCCGAGGATATCACGTTGCTGTTGGAGGAACGAGCGTAATCCAAGTGATACGACCAGGACACAGACGCCTGAACGAGTAACACCACTATGTGCCACGTTGACCCTGCTCGCTGGAAATAATGTCCGTGGCGCTGTTTGACGGCGCCGGGTGATGGTATATGAGGTCCGCCTGTTCCGAACGGTTCCCTAGGCGAGTTTGTCTAACGCCCTGATCTCGTATATCCAAAACGTGTCAGTGATATATAGTCGGCGTTATCTCTCGTAAAACGGATTTCTATCCGACGTCCGCCCCCAGCCCCCCAGCCCTGGTCCTCGGCTGTCAGCCCTCCGCCATAAAACATAATATTATCGACATCTCCCCCTCCCCAGGCGATCACGAAACTAAGCAACCATCGGCCATTTTAAGTGCCGAGCTCGACGTGCGTCCGTCCCGGTCTCTCCGTCCCTGTCTCGCCGCCCGGTGTGGGCGAGAGGGACAGAGACGCCGATAGGGATCGCCACTCTTTTTATGTTAGGTTCGAGGAACGTTCTGATTTCAGGCACCTTATAAATAAACACAGACGACAGACGACTCTAAGGCGACGTGCCGAGAGTCTCGTTTCCCTCGGCGAGCGTCATCGACGCGCCATGAATAATTTAAGCGATTTCAACAGCGGGTCGTCCGCGGCATAGAAACTAATAAATAACACCCCGGCGGGCGTTACAGGCTCACAGGGCCTGAGATAAACTATCAGACCAGCCCCGGGGCGAGTCATGCGTGAATCTGTATGATGCTTAGAGTAATACGTTTAGAGTATTTCATAAACATTCATTGTGCTATTGTCCTCGAGTAGCGACCGTCCTGAACGACTGGCGACTGGCGACTGGCGGACACGTGTTGTTTGTCAACGATGGCTCCACACGATCAGCTGACTGGACACCCACCACAGCTGGCTGTCAATGTGTGTGTGAAGGGGAGGAAGGGCTCCCACATACATACATACATACATACATACATACACTTACGCTCAGTCTCCGGCTATGGTGGAGAAGGACCATCTGGTCGAGGTCCAAGACCGGAGCTCGATGTTACAACTAGTAGTTGTGACGTATAGGCGCTATGACGGTTACATCACTTCAGAGGTAGGGTCGTGAGACGTTTGGCTTTTAAAAGATCTATCGTGAATAGAACAGGTTTTGTGGACATGTGGACTTGTCATTCCGTCATTCTAAATGGATCAAGTATCCTTGTATATTCTTTTACTAACCGACTTAATGCGTAACATTATCTTGTACTTAGATCTCAGGTCTACATATTATATTAATTCTCTTCGTCATACAAGTAGTGACAGCGGGAGCGTCGCCGCACCGCCTGTCTGTTAATATAAGACACGACCCACGGATGTCTACAAACAGACAGATAAAGTAATTAAAACCAATGTCACTGACAAGGCGAAGGAAACAACCGTACACTTAGGATATTAATATTACAATATTATATAATAAACATAAAAAAGATAGACGAATCGATAACCTTCTCCTTTTTGTAAGTCGGTTAAATTTGCGATTTTTGGTAGGGCTTTCGTGTATGGCTCGCTTCCGCTCACTACAGGGACCTAATTATTATTTAAGAGGGAGTACGAAGCAGAGCATCTCTCATAGGAGCCTGTCACCGGTCTCGGATTACTGCACTTCGATCGACGGAAAATAACCGTACGACTCTCCCTTTCATTATATACATATATAATATAAATTGATTCATGACAAAGAAATTAATCAAGTTTTTAAACCTTTTTAACGTTACGAGTGACTAGATCGTTCAGAGTTACTACATGAAACGATTTTAATTTAATAATGAACAATATTGTATCGGTAATATTAAACGGCTTGCTATATCCCCGCCTCTAGCCGACGCAGTGCCTCAAAATCGAACTGCCCAAGCGTTAATGTTATTTTAATGTGTGTTAAGAAACCACAAAATATTTACCGAACATTTGTTCTGTGTCATAAACACGACAGAACGTGCGTTACACACACACAACAACAAACTATAGATTATATAATAATAATGAATTAACGCTTTAATCACGAAGTATGCACAATGGCAATATTTAATATTTTACACACATTTTGAAATTAGTCGATAAAGACTGAAATATTTATTATTAGGTTATTGATTATATTTATTTACTTAATTAGCTGTGATGATAAAAATATTTAAAAAGAGTGTTTCAAGTGTCAACTGTTGTTGTGAAGTCCACCGCGGACGACCCGCGGCTCTGTCTTGAGGGGTGTCATCCTGTTACCACGACTCTATTGTTGGGGATAACCCTTGCATTACATTCTTCACTCTCTGTATACTATAGATTTCCTTTCCTTGACAAATAATAACATTGAAAAAATATTTATAAACGTCAGGCGTCTTGTTTCTGTTGTTGTCTGAAACTCTCATGATGACAATTGAAATGCATTCATACATGGTACAGGGACTTAATAGATCAGGTTGTGATGTGTTTGAGAATTATTATACTTTCATGGGTATTATTTTAACATTTAAAACAAATGTGAAAACTGATACAGATATTTATTAATAGAAAAGGATCCTTTATTAAAAGAAATACTATTAAAGTATAGTTAATTAATGTCACTAAGATAATTCGATGCTAGTGTGTAGATGATCCAGAAGGCAGGAGCTCTGTGAGCTTGTTCTAGTGAGGACTCATCTTCACTTCACCCTCGATGTCTCATAGTAATATACTTCAAAAAATAAATTCCTTCAACGACGGTTCTTTGTTCTTTAGTCGGTTCATCTATTACATTTCCTTGTACATGTATCTGGTGTGTGTGTGTGTGCGTGCGTGCGTGCCTGCGCGTGCGTGTGTGTATGTATGTGTATGTATATCTTAATCCTACTCATATTGTCCTTGTGATATTTCTTAAGAAATTTGACAGATTAATAGTTGTCAGATCAATGTACAAGGTCGGTCCGTCACCCGCCAGAGGACGGCTCCGCGACGGGAGAGGTAACTCCGTCGTCAGCGGACGTTCGACAAACGAAGAGCCGTATCGTTAATATAATGTATACATTATTCTAACTATAAATGTCATCAATTTGAACACAAACAAAACTAAAGACAAGGATCCATCGGCGGCTTAAAAATGAAAGTCGTCTAAAATTGTCACTTTTATTAAAATATTTGGAACAAAACACTATTTAGAATGCTCGTCCGTCAGTCATGACAGAGGTATAGTTTTTAAATATATCGTTGTCGTTAAAATCTCGTAAATCATTTTGGTCAGTCTCATGAAGCTGAGGGCTGTGCTAGGGGCTTGACTCTCAACAGATATTATATATTATAGTAACGTAACACACACGCTACATGGCGATGAAATAAAACAGAAGTGTCACATAACAATGTTCAAAGTGTTTAAAGAAACGCAGTCATTATGTCTGTCTAAAATGTTTCTTCTTGAAATGAATTTTATTTCTTAAAATTAGAAATGAGACAATAAATATATTTCTTTAATCATATTTTTTTAATATTTTAAGTCACTGCATTCGTAACATAAAATATATCTGAAGGTAATAATCAATTAGTAAGAAAGTCATTATATATACGAGTAATAAGTAAACAATGACATTAATCATACCGCAACTATTCAATGATGTATTTTTCCTAACTGTTCAAAATAATTAAAGTTTTTTCAGATTAATATACGAACATTAATAAATTAACATTTTCATTTAAGTAATTTGTAACATTTACATTCGTATAGTCGTCCCCTCTACGTGTTCCTTATGAGGATATCGTGAAAAGCAAGTCTGATATCGATGGTACATTTTACAAATATATAAACCACCCTTGACGAAATACTGACTGATTAATTGAATGTTTATTACTCTGTACGTGTTTGAGAACAGCATTAATTCTAATAATGTTAAATGAAGGTGAAGTAATTCTACTTGATATTTGTAGTGTGTAGTGTGACGCAGAACAGAGAGACAGAGAAGTAACAGAAAATGTATCAATCAGTAAGTTGGATAAGCGATATGGACGAACTAACTTTACACGACAACATTGAAACATCCACTGAGACGTGTTCAGTTAAACTGCGGCTTGTTTTATATTTACATATATTATAATGATGAAGTATTGATGTCCACGCGCCTCCCGGCTCGTCTCACTGGACCTCATCTTGTTATCAGCGGGTATTGACGCGTGTACGTCTGTGTATGTGGGTCACCCACACACACATGCCATATCTAATCTAGTTTACGAGTCTGTGGGCCTCCATTGAACTGATGTTATGATAGATCAATTCCTTTCTGCGTACATATTTGCCGGATAAGCGCGGAAAATATTTATTGAAAAACACAAAACTTACGTTCGATAATAAATGTTTGGGTATTTTAACGATCGTTATTCTCAGAACCTCCGCAGGTAAACTATTTTTCCTACACATTTAATCTTAGACACACATTTAACCTGTCCTCGACCGACAACATATGTTATTATAATAATCTTCATATACTCCTCGACTGCCTTCTTTATATACAGCCTAAAACTGTACTACTTGACCAGTACAGTCTAGAACAGTAGTAAGTAGTCTGTGTCGTTGTCCAAAAAATTAAATATTTTTAACTAATTTGTATTTGTACCGGGCTTATCTAAAAATGACCTGTGATATACATACCAAGTCCTTTTAGTCCAGCTTCTGATAGGTTACTTACAGAAAGATGAAGCGATAATAATTATAATATATAAAACAATAACCGAGACTTTATGATTATTACCTTATAGGAACACAACATTTGCTTAAGAGTCGAGTTCAGGCAATGTTTGAGAGTTTTAGAAAAGTTAAGACTGGCATGATCCCTTACGAAACACAAGTCCCATCCCGCCCCATGAGCGGGCAGGTCGGGAAACGTGGAGGAATTCTGTACATACAATAAAACAGTTATCAGAAATCCACACAGAGGTGGGTGAGGTGACGCGCCGGACGTGCGGACCTCACCACGTTCAGTACGTTATACAATGTAACAACACGTCCACATAGTGTACATATTAATGACGCTCAGTGATTTACTTCTACTTTTTAGTAGATACTTCTTTAGGCGTCGAATGTATTGCTTGTAACATAATCCTTTTAAATCTCAATGTGTCTGAGAGGCTTCGCCTTCCGTATTGATAAACACGGCGCGACCTCTAAAGCAGAGTCGACTCGCACACAGCTCGACCTCAATTTCCATCGTTTTTGAACATTCACCGAAACAAACAAAGGTCCATTAAACGAGTTTCGTTATATCATTAAAACTAGAAATTCGGAAGGATTTGTTTACTTCCATTTGGAGCGGCGAGAGGCCATCGTCACTCATAAATATTAATTCGGTCATAAACGAGCGAATCTGCTTAATAATACCATTTGACTAATTTGGTCGAGAGTTGAAATGCCTAGTTTTATTGCCAAATTATAACCGCTTTAAGTAGGTTAATAAAAATATACGCACTTCGAACCGGCAGGGTCATATGAATTTAATTAGGCAGACGGTATAATAGTATAAAGCGCCGGGCGAACGGTTACCTAGCGATGAAGTGTGTATGTTTTATAAAACGTTTAATCACGAGTGAACATCGAGGTAGTAAATGTATTACAATAACATTATAAATGAAACGTCCGTGAGCTGGCGACCTCAGAGGCGACGTACGATAGGAATTGTAATCTGACAGCTCAGGGGACCGAATTATAATACGGCACACACACACACACACACTATATATATATATATTGATTGAGACACGGGACACGGGACATCGATAAGGTCATAAACGCTTTTGATGTAATGATGTTCGTTATTGTAAATGACGTTCATACAACAAGCAGTGAAGCCGCGGCAAGTGAGAAGCGTCTCGAAGATTGGACGGAACAAACAATAAAGACTTCGACGGTTCGCTGTCCCCTCGCTCCCCATGCCTCCTCCTCCTCCCAGAAGGGATTAAGATTCAATTTCAAAGTATTCAACTTGTCAGATAAGTACGTTAAAACAAAAAGATATGTTTTAGTTATCACCAGCGGACTGGGTGAGGTCGCTCCTTAAAACTACACTGAACTGAGTAAGGCGTGCTGCCTGTACGTCTTCAGCGAGGTGTTCCTAGTCCGCTCTCCGCAGACGTTACCTTCGATACCGCCCCTAATAGCGCGAGACAAATTGCTCTTATCACTCCCACTTAGGGTATAATATTGGGACATCGGTGCACGCCAAGATCGCCGTTGCATTGTTCACATAGAACACAGATTCGTCCGGCTGGTCTCGGCGATTCTTTATCGCGATGGCCGATCGAGTCTATTTCAAATTACCAACCAGAGTTATATGTTGCTAGGGTTGGTACTACTTCCGCCTGTGACCTTTATTAATATAGCTATCAAAGGTATTTAAACAAAAGCTCTTAATGATCTCTTTATTACTGAAAAGTTTTCCCAGAAACGAGTCGGTCTCTGACAGTTTTTATTTAAGAAATGTCTATATATGGCTTCATACTTTATTGCAAAATTCAAATCCTCCAAAATTTAATAAATGTATACAAGGACGGTTCCTTGTATACATTTATTAAATTTTGCTTAATTTTGGTATGGCTACGATTTATTAAATGTTGTATAATAAAATTGAATTAAAGCTGATGAATAATAATGAACGATATTTATAATGTATCGTCAGCCCTGAGTACTCGCTGTACATGTGAGTGGAAATTGCTTAGCGTAGGGCACGTCTCCGCGGGCGGCGGCCGGGGCTCGTCGGCGACTCAAAGAAAATGGAAACGTAATGAAGTTGCTTTTGATAGGTCGGCTCCAGCATGCCGGGGACATGAGCTACACACAAAAATATATGTGTTCACAAGGAACTGCTCGGCGATTCAAGAGGGAAAAGAATCGGCCTCGATTTAATTCACTTTATGAAATGCAATTTAAGAAGAAGGCTTTCAATGAGCTTCGGGATACATATTTTTATTTTTCTGTTCTGTACCCGTCTTAACAGTGCTACTTCAAATCACGTTCCGTATTAATCCTTCTGACTTCGAGAGTTCTGTGTATCGTTTTGAACGATAGTAATAAATGCACGTCTATTGTACTATCGTAGATAATATCCGCGCCCTATGGCGGTAGTTCGTCGAACCTAAGTCACTTCAAGTTATTTGTTATATTGAAAGTCGAATTTCGACAGCATTCCCTCACGCTGATACGCCTCTTGCTGCATCAGTTCGCAGTCGGAGAGAGATGGCGACAACATTTCACATAAACAAAAGTGGCGGCTTAGAGCGCAGTGCGGAACCCTTCGATTTTGAGAACTATTAGGTTCGCAACTCATGACAGGAACGACAGGACCGACAATACCGATAATTCTGTTGCGTGCGAGAGATGACATCCTGGAGGGAGTCTCGAAGGGGCCATGACGGACTGCAGCTGACGGGTCGGAGATGAGGGAAGAATGAAAATGAGAGACGTTAGAGAGATAGAGGGAGATAACATGAGATGACGAGACAGGTCTTGAGGATCAGGGCAATTCTCTTCGTTATCATCAGACACCGTTCGACATTCGACTCATGTCAAAAAGGTACTTCAGTGTGGGTGTGAATGCACGAGAGCTGGTGACGAAATAAGTTTCTAGAAAAACAATGTATTCGAGCTTCACGTTTTTTTTGCATTATTCATCTTGTAATCTGAGAGCGACATGTTTGTGGTTCCATGTACGTGTGCGTGAGCCTGTCTGTGTGTGTGTGTGTGTGTTATCAAGCAGCCAGGAGAAACCACGTGACGAATGAGGTGTAGAAAGTCCCGTCCCGGTCATTTGCGTGTCACTCGCTGCGACTGTCCCGGCATCTATAAGACGGGAGTGACTTCGTGCACAAAACTATATATGTAGGTATATAATATGAACTGTAACACGTTAAACGGTCCCTGAGTAATTACAGGGAACCCATACCAGTGTTAAGATCATTAACCTTATTGTAAGTGGAGTACAGGAGGCGGCCTGGCTGTATACGTTTTGATACTATATTTGTTCGCTAAAGTGCACTTTGACGAACTCTTTAAGAATGAGTATAAACACCTTCTCGACTCGTTCATCATCAACGTTGTATTCCTTACGACTCCTCAGTCCACGGCCCGCCGAAAGGAATTCAAGCCATGCCACGTCACGTCACTGTTTTAGACACTCATTTGTTATTTAAGACGGAACAAACTATCGTGAACTTTCGTGTAAATTTGTTTGGACGCCAGTCGGCAGGAACTTGTTACATTTATAAACAAGACCAAAGTTAGAAAAAACATTGAATTAGTCGTTATACACTATCGCGAAATGCTTTAAAAGACGAATAGATAAACATTAAATGAAATGAAAGCCACAGGTTTCTGGTGACGGAAGACAAACACTTTTTTCTTTTATATTAACACATGTGCCTAGATGAAGTGCCTCTCGTGCAGCCTTATAGCAATTATTTGAGTTAAAGTATATTTTACCTCTTTTGTATGTAATGTTTATTTTAATATTGCCCTTATATAGTCATTTGTTGCGAAGTCGTTGTATCGAGGAACACAAACTAATATCTAGTCTATTATTACTGGTATTTTGGGTCATCCGCCATATTAGATTTAAAATGACGTCACCGAACGGGCTTTGCATTGTCATACAAATCGATCGAAGATAACTGCTTTAAAATTCAGTTGCAAGATATGACTCAAACACATACACACGCCCACACACACACACACACATACACACACGTACACGTCTCACATGGTTTTAAAATTTAAGCAGTGACATGTTCAACTAGTTTTAAACATTCCCAGTCTGTTTGTGTCATCTCTCGCTTAATTATATATTTTTATTGTTACGAGTGCAAGTTTCGGTTCGAGCTCATTATCTATGAGGCAGCTAAGACTAGCAACTATCATATAGGTCTGAAAGATGAACGGAAATATAAAGACAGTTGATAAACAAACTATATTTAATGTATAACTCTGAATATTCATATTTTAATTTAGTAACTGATTAGCATACAGAAAACATGGCTTTGATGAGGAAACATTAGTCGTCGTTGAGTAACTAATGTTGAATGTTATATTGGAGTGATTCAGTTCGAAACATTATTCAACATCCATAATAAAAATGTTCCCGACGAATGATTGCACACGGAGGATGTTATAACTACACCAGAATCAATTCTGTCTCAGGTCGAGGGACCTTCTGCACCTCAGGGACTAATTTCAAACGTCGCCAGAGTCAGTCGGGCCCGGGGGTGAAAGTCCGTCGCACACATATCGCTCTGCCGATAGTGTCTGTACCCACGCCTGTGTCTGTGTACACAGCTTCTATTCCCTTCCTGTGCTCGCTCAGGGGCCGGATGCCGTCTCCTCCACACCTCCACCATGTGTCTATCCGTATACGATATATCCCCCAGTGTTCACGTCATCCAACGATGTCCTACTTCGCTTCGTTACCTGCGATATGTTTTGCGAACCGTCGATGTAGTATGTTTCTATCGAAGCAAACGTGCACAGTAATGCACGAGCTATATAAGCAGTAGGTCAGTAACCTTGCGGCGTGTGTGACAGGACGGGGAGGAATACATCGCTCGCCTCGTAGCACGAGCTCGGGAGGAGGGTCTCGTGTGAGGAGCTATGTATATGGATCGAAGCGATACTATGGATCCTGTGATGGAGTGTGGTTGAGCTCGGTGGAGGGCGCGGACCCCCCGGATCGGGTCACGGGAACTAATGGAACATCGATGGTTCACTCGTGCGAGGCTGCTTGAGTGTCGCTGACTTTACATACATATGTATATACTATATACTATATAAAAATATTACGACATAATAAAAAAGTCTATCTATAAAATATAGTCTATATGAACATATTATATTAAAATACGAATAGTAATATGTCATCTGTGATACGGAAATTAACTAATCGTATAAAAAAGTAATAGTTCAAAAATAGTATGAAAGATAATTGTACAAAGCGCCCCATGCTTTCCTCATAACAATACTAATATTTTCCGAGCACTGTTATTGTTAATGTTAAAAATATTTTTTTCCTTTTTAGTTGGGTTAATTACAAAAGCATGTTTTTTTAGTTTTTTTTTTAAACTATATTTTATTCTTTACTTTTTAGTTCAATTTGTCTTCAACGCGGATGTGTTAATGTTTGATTTTACTATCACATAGCTACATTAATTTGCCGTGTTTACAGAGTCGCGTCTCCAATTCGTGTACGTTCTAATGCTTTTTGTGTTGTTAGCGTAAACAGCTACACTTGCGATCAATGTACTAGTGTAACGATTTATGTAAAAAAGCCCTATTGGACACTTTTTATAAATTAATATTTCGTGACCGATCCATCTCATCTAATGCTATATATATTAATCTATATACATTCACGCAGTTCGATTCCGGAACACATCTCCCTGGTTGATCCTGCCGCCAGTAGTCATATGCGCGACACGGCTTATTTTTTGTAATTATCGCGATTAAGCTAGTATCAGCTCAGTCACTTAGAAATTTAATATAAAATTCTCCTTATCAAAAGTTTTTTTGGCTGTAGATAATGCAGCTCTGTAGCTTACTAACAAATACAATAGCGCTTGAGCGAGCATGCTCTATCTCTTTCACTCTGATGTAAAGGATCTATGATATGATATGATGATCTTAGCGATCCTAATGATGAAATTGATATAATTTCTACGAGGTATTAATTTGCCACCGGTCCTCGATAAGCCTACAAAATTTCAGCGAAATCGGTCTGTTTAAAATGGGTCAAAATCGAGTTGGAAGAAGTCGATTACATACATACATACATACATACACGTGAAGTTAAATAAAAGTATGTAATATATTGGATCCGCTATGATAATTCATTAATTTTTGACTTTAATACATTGAATAAAGCCAAGACGTTTGTTATTAATTAATTCTTATATAAATTATAAAATAAATACAGTGCCCTGTTATGTTTTATTCGTTGCACACGTCGCTGACCAGGAGTCCTCGACACTGCCGTCGTATCCGACGTAATGAGCTCTATGCCATAGAGTCTATGGAATAGAGCACTACCGTGTGGAGAAACTTTCATAAGGAATTATTCGTCAAATGCTTTAATTCTTATTTTTGTTAGATGAAATAATAACATAAAATACAATATAAGTATAGTAAAGCGTTTTGGTGTGTGTTGATTGTGTCAGTACGTGTCGCGTCGGGCGGCAGTGAGCGGTAACGTGCTCAATATGCCAAGTAATACTCGGTAGCGAGTCATCTCCAGCCTCCTGTAATAAGATCCGTGGTCTGTGGGGTCGTCGCCGATGTGTTGGCCGGGAGCTGGTCGGCGCAGCAGCGGGGATGTTGATGTAACAGGCGCTGTATGGAGGTCGGCGCTGTTTAGTTTCTCGATATGAAAAATAACGTTCTCTATTGATTCGTTTATTATTTTTCTAACTGGTTGTGGGATGTGTAATCCGTAGTAGGCGAATATATTCAAACAATCTTCAACTTTCTGGAAGACTTCTGTTCGGTATTGTAACACGAATATATTACTTGTTTCTGTTAATGTTCTTTATTATAATAATAATAGTTTAATGTCGTGTTGTATCTGAGTCTGAGATCACGGACCGGTGCACGATATATAGAACGTGTGTTATAGACGATAACATAACATAAATAAAGTAAGTTATAATAACATATTCGAATATATAAAATATTAAGTTTTAAGCAACACACACACACATAGTTCCACAGAAACACATACGAACACACTCACCCACATACAATCGTTCGTATTATTTATAGTCTAGGCACATCGTAACCTTCTGTTATAAAAAGCGGTAAAGAATTTTTAAAACCAGATTAACATTTCAAAGATGTTCTCGTAGTATGCTCGACCTCAGACTGCATCGCTGATTCGCGGCCGAGGTTTACACATCGACTTCCAGCAGAGCATCTCCGAAGTTTATATTTTAATGTATTTTAATATCCGACTATGTTTGTCACGTTAATATATGCAACTGTATTTAATTGTCTCTGCGGAATTTTAATATCTACTCAATACAAGAACCAAAGATGTCAAAGTTTTAAGATCTCTAAGATCCTGTTCTCTGAGATTTTCTCTATCAGCTACATCTTCACCGGATCACTGTAAGAACAACCCTTTCCATACATCTGCAGAACGTCTCGTCTCACCACCGCAGATCAGGCTGACGGTGTTTACACTCAAACGAATGTAAAACGATAATACAGACAGCACGACAGACGTATAACAAGTAATATAATTATAATGTGTTGTTTACATAAGCACACAGAATAAGGACTAACTCAGTCATCGATAATCTGCGAGTAACGAAAAGCAAACAACGCATGAGTTTGCAGGAGCTGTCCCGGGTTGTATCGGAAATAAAAACAATTATACAACTGTGTATAATAAAATTATCATCTCAAAGAGAGCGTCCAGCAAAGAGTCGTATTGAGAACAAGCTCGCACAGATTTCTTTTTCATTCAGAGCTGACTACAGAGCTATTAGTATTTTTCTCTAACATGTACTCGTATGTCATGAGAGTCGTGTCGGTGTCGTGGCCCGTTTCTTAATTAGAGCATAATTTTATCAGTCAGCTTCTGATATTGTCAAACCGCAGACAAAAACAACTTAATGACATTATTATTGTTTTAAATAATATTGGAGTTCAGACTTCCTGGCAATTAGTGTGGAGTAGAGTGACATTCGACTCGCTCGCTCGGTCGCTCGGTACTATGAACACTTCCTTCCCGTTAGCGGAACTCATACGCAGCTACGATTAACGTGTTTGTGACTTTTACAAATTATTATACATTATAAAAGTGAGATACATTTTTAGTACAACTTTGTCGTTCCAACCACGTTCATATTGATTTTCACTCGGAACTTTTCACCATTGAGCCAACTTTATATATTTTAGATTATCTCGGTTAAATTTATACTTTTAATTCAGAATTATGCGAGCAAAATCGAAAAATAGGAAAAGTATTGATATAGATGAAGGGGCTGCTGTTCACCTAATCCCATCTGTCCTGATACCGACGGAGGCATTTAATTCAATAAAGAAGTTAACTTTGACGTCGGAGTCTTCTTTTAGAATAATAAATGGCGAATCTGTTCAAAGTCATCACCTCATTAATGGAGTGAATTCTTCAATTCTCTTGTAACTATTAATATTTATCGGTCTCCTCACATAATATTATGTGTATATATTCAGAACGTATTCGTCTTTGTTTGCTTGTGTCCATGTCCCGGCTTGTGTTTTGTGATTTATGTGTGACAGCTTCACATCAAGAGCCAGTTCTGTGGGCGATCATAATATCATCAATACAATTGACCTCCATACATGTACTATGATGTGCGTCTGTATATCTGTATGTCCGTATGTATGAACACACTTCAGACTTATCATCAAAACAGTACATTATTTTCCGCGCTGTGTCGGTTTTGTTTTGTTTGCGCTTACCAAAACAGGTTACGTAAGTTGAGAAACTAAAAAGTAATTGTTATTTAAAATATATGTATTACACTTTTATTAAGACAAACATTACATAGTTTTCTTTTTTAAAACAAAGTCATCCAGACGTTTCCCGTCGGACGGGCCACATCTTTTAATGTAGACCCTTCTTTTTATCGCGCGGTGAGAGCTCCCATTCTCATGTATCTCTCCGGATGTAGTTCTACATATGGCAGTCGTTGTTCAGGTTTGTTAGTGACAGTAACACGACTGCTCTGATGGTGTGGATCTGGATACTTCAGTTTCAGATGATTAGTGGTCGAGCTTCTCTGCAAACCCCGCACTTACATACGGGGATTTTTTTAAAAATACGATTCCAAAATCATCTAGATGTGAAATCCACATGTTCAATATTTAAAATAAACTTTGTTTTTCGATTCGCCTTGGACGGAAAGACTGACATATTCTAATTCGAAAGTTAATACCACTCACACTGCAACATTAATTTAGGTCAAACGAACCAAAACTGGAACGAACTACTTAAGGACGAACGACAGCACAGGATTCGTTATTTTGGTAATATTTTTTGTTCCCCAGATCGCACGCTGAGATCCGAGCACCCCATGCAGGCTAATTTAGTAATATACGAGCCTGGAGCCGCTCGTCCGGGCACATCTCTCGCCTTTCATATCATGGCTTTGCAGTTGGTCTGTATGTCGATTGTCTATATGTTGCGTTCCGTGATTGGAATAAGAATTTTATTTATCCATTCCAATAGTTTTATTGTTTATTGAAATAATATTAAGATTATCATCATATTATTTGTCATCCTGTTTGTCTTACAGCAGGACGCCAGTTTTTCAATAAAAAAAAGTTCCACGTGACAGCGGAAGATCGCTCATTGTTATCAGGAGAGCGGACGCGTGAGGGTATGGGGGTGGTCTGGTACGGGGGGGGAGTGCTTATCACAGACTGGCTCCATTCAAAGGAGGAAACTTGTTCAGTCTCGCCGGGATCATATTGTATCACTAGAGGGTGTTGCTAACGATCGATGTAGAACAGGAATGATTATTACATACCTATAGCACTCCACGCTGAGGATGACAGTTCACTTTCATATTAAAGTTAATTCTATAAACTACAGAATCGAACACATCGTCTAATGATATAGTTCCATAGTGACACGTGTACTATGAGAGACCATTAAATAAAGTGTAAGGTATAAAATTTCCATCGACTTATTCATCTATTGCGTGTTGTGCTCGAGGCGCTCATTGCCAATTAATAAAATGGCAATGAATGAAAGACCGGCGGAGTCGAAGAGATATGACGATGATGGAACTTACACATACTGAGACCAATAATATAAACCTTCTGGTCCGAGCGTGACAAAACGACAGAGGAAGAACAGACGCTAACAACACTTTGAACCGTGGTTCTTATAAGTTATTTTACAACATAAAGGATGTTTTCATTTATATGGTCGTGTATTAAGAGAATGTTCGCGGTCCAGCCGAAGTTGTAAGAAGAATTCATATTCCTATGATACGGTGCGGAGATGTTGTGTGTGATTAACGTTCAGGCAGTTAACGATTATGATGACAATATTTGTTTGTTGATGTAACGAAATACAAAATGATTTCGAGGTTCTTCCAAGGCATTCACCGACTGTATGAGCATTGTAACGGATTTATCGAATATGTTAATTGTAACTGGAACGGTCACGTCCTTGTTTATATTTAACACAATGTTATTCTTCTTTCCGTTAACGTGTTTAATGTAATGAGAACCAATAAAAAGAGAAAACTGCATCAATTTTGTATGTACAGAACTCGCCGACAACTCACTCCGCCTACAAATGAAGGCCCGTCGTAATTTCAGTTGGACCATTATTCGGCCCGTCTCCAGCCAGCCTAGCGAGCCTATACCTGTTACTCACGTCATGATTTATTTATCCAGATGTCTGTTTCTATCTTCACAGCTTTGTCCGCTCCTTGCATGTCGTCTCAACAGGAATCAGCTCTCTCTTGACTGTGTGCGTCTATCTATAAATGCGTTTAAATGGAATCCTTCGATGAATCGCTCCGGACTTCATTTCGACTCTCCGCTTGCAAGCTGAGCGGTGCATTCGTTTCACAATAATTGATCTGTACATTTGAATGACGGATTATATTACACGCTTAGTTAAATGTTTATTGCCCCGGTTACTTTGATATTATTTATATGTGGTTGTGTAGATTTATGTCGAGAAGCTGCTCTACGGATATGAAACATTGGCTACCACAAACTTTTTATAAAAAACCTTTGACTTACGTTTCTAATTTAAAGAACCTCAAAATATCCAAGCATAATATTTAGACTGACAATTGTTCGAGTAGGTACATCTACATATATATATTGTTATGACGTCTGTTACGTGACGCTACACGATCGAGATCGCGTTGACAGATCGTTATAAATCGCCGGACGTTTAATGTCTTGTCGATAATCAGATAAGCTCGGTCTAGTGAAAATGTGCTCGGGATCCGGTTACGACGCTTGTGTAATGTGTTAGCAACATTCGAGTTATCCGAGTGTAAGGGGCCGCAGACCTTGGCGGATGGTAAGCCCCTCTATATAATTCAATGGTATCGTCTAATCCCGGCGCTCCTCCTCCTGACACGACGCTGTCCGCTGTCACATCTCATATAATTCGATGACCCTAAATCTCAATCCCCACCGAGCTGGAACGTTCCGTGACTTGTAACCAAATTTAAAGGCTTCGATTAAATAATCCCCTATTTTGAATTCACTGAATAGAGGTTGTAGGAAAATAGTACAAGAGGGAGGGCGACTCGCTCGACTGGTGGAAAGAATGACCGATATATCGTGAGCAAATGATGTAAGGTGACTTAACAATGATATTGTGAAGGAAACATATCAACCCAAGATTCATTCTAAAAACGTTACTAAAACGTTATAATACGAAGGTTTGAAATAAACACTCCCTGGCTATGTTGAAAATGGCAAATCGAAAGATCTTTTAAGTCTATGATGCTAATTATGTCTAT
Source organism: Danaus plexippus (assembly GCF_018135715.1). Lineage (NCBI taxonomy): Eukaryota > Metazoa > Arthropoda > Insecta > Lepidoptera > Nymphalidae > Danaus > Danaus plexippus. The sequence goes on from NW_026869854.1 coordinate 2,235,855, forward strand.
GTATTTACTAGAGATGATTCGGTTACGCACAAACATTAACTATAGGACAAACGGATTTCAACAAAAAGAAAAACGGAATATTTGGAAATAATAATAAGTTTTACAATACAAATGTCATGAATAGTTTGTACAGTATTGTTGTCAAGGTTGACCTTAAACAATCTGGGAGTGTGGTGGGTTGTGGGCCGCGAGCTGTGGGCGTACTGCGGAGTGTGTTTTATCCTAACGTGTTTTGTTTTTTGGGCTGCGAGTGACGTCAGTGGGCGGTGGCGGCGATAAAACGAAAACTATAGCGCCAGTTCCCAAATGCTGCTACGATTTAACTGCAGATTATTTGGCGTGCTATAGCTGGCTCCGTAATGTGCTGTAATAGTTACAGTTCCTGTTTTGTACGTCCTAACTTGCTCTCGGATATAATTTTTGATTACAAATGACAGCATCGTCTTCGTGCTTTCTAATACCTCTACGATTGTTATTAAGAGAATATTCTTTCCAGCGAATTACAGGTCTAAGTATTAAAGTCGTATTGAGGTGACGAAATACTAAATCCATATTTGTTCTGCTAAGTGTCTTTAAAACGCTTTACCTGTTTGTTAAACATTCATGAAAGATGAACAGAAACCCGTACCTGGGTATGTGTGTATATATATGTGTGTGTGTGTGTGTGTTTATACCCGCCATATCGAGTACGGAACCCGGCTTATCATCTTTATTTGTGTTACGCCTTTTGCTCTATCGAAACAGCTCTCGCACGCGGCATCACCCACGACTGGATGTGGCTTTTATAGTCGAAGCTTCCACGAAATAGAAAGATCGTCAATTATAAGATGCAACATTATAAGGAAAGATCTATTAATAAAAATTAAACACTATTGTCTACAGTTATAACACTCAGCCAATGTACATAAAACAGAGAGTTTACTTTTTATTGAGTTTGTCTCGGTGACGTTTTAAGAATATCTTAAACGTGGGAAAAATTACTGCCTTTAATAGGCACAGTGAAATCGTAGGAAGAATTGAGTAATTGTACAAATAAACATATCACATTTACATAGCGCTTGATAAGCGATCAGTGACCGATAACAGTCGAGGGGGAGGGTTACGGGGAGGTGGAACTCTCTCAGAAAGGCCTCCTGGAACAACCGAGGCCACTTCGTTCAACTAGTATATAGAAAACACTTGCCGAAAAAATATGAAGTAATAAATACATCACACATAATAAATACATAAGTTCATGTAATACAGTCGTTTAAATTGTCGAACTCGTTACTCGACACGTTATGAATGCGAGGACTCTGTTGATGAAATATATCAAACAACATATTCCGCGCCGCGACCACGTCCAATGTTGTGTTCATAATCGCGGCCAGAAATGAATCGACGAGGAATGGTTACTAAGATTCTAGTTTATTACAACATCGCTCAGATACAGACCTCTCCACCACCACCACCACCACCTCTATGTATCATCCTTACGATATTTGTTAAAGGTTCCGATTGTGGTATTAAGAATAATAATGAGGCACTGTACAGTGAGAGTCTCACTACACTCTCAGACATGACTCCGAGCTGTAGGTCCTTCTCAAAATCGTTATTGATAAATAGGCTATAGAAACTAAAATAGTAGAGAAAAAATGTACTTTAAGACACTTCAGTCGGCAGACTCATAACAATACAGAGACACGTACAGCGCGTGTCGTTCATGCCTTATTTACTTTTCATATAAATAGAAGGAACTGTTATCGCTTTAAGCAAATTTGATTACTTCTTCCGAATAATTATTATTTAAAATTTTTATAATGTGGTATTTCATTAATGTCCTAATAGTGAACCGTTTTCTGAAATGCCGTCACGATGAACCTAAACCGCAGTCTGTTGTCACTGGCTCGTGACGGCCGTCGTTTATTGAGGAAGCCATTACTGATCGTGAACCCGTGCATCCCGCAGCATCCTTAACTCCGCGAAATAAGGTTTAAACTAACCCGGAGCACTGTATGACAGCTGACGAGCGACGACCACGGCGAGGCGTGACTCCGCGCTCGAATTGCCAATTAAGTTACATTAACGAACTACAAGTACATTTCTCGCGACGACAATAAAAAATAAATTGTATGCTATCGGTATTTTTGTATCCCAATAGTTGACAGCGGAGTGCTGGCCGGCAGCGGGCAGGACGAAGACTCTACGAACGAGGACCTTAGGCCGGCGAGATTCGGCCACACTACACACTATATAATACGATATATTCCTTATCATTTCCTTGCCTTTATAGACGACAGCTTTCACTCCACCGTACATATGTCACACTAACCACAGTCTACAACATTAATGGTACTACTCAATATTCGTATCAGGAACTCGGTAAATAGCAACGACGAAGCGGAACGAGTGACGAAAAAAAAACTCCACAGAAACTAGGAATAGAAGTTAACGAGACTTAGAAGACGATAGGTGGTGACGGACAGACGGATCGTTAGAACATGTACATATGTTAATATAGCATTGTCGTTCCAATGGATTAGGTATAACATATATGAAAGGACTGTAATGATCGGCCGGACATGATCTCTCTAGGAGACCAGTTCGTGGAGGCTACGGACAAGGACATGTTCAACAAACATAAGACTATAAACTAACTCTTTCAACTTGATGTTTCGAAGAATGACAATTGTTTTTTATTTATTCTATGTTTATTTTTTCTTCCACAGAATTTGATTGATCAATGACTTGTTCTTGATGCATATCACCGCCTCACAATAAACAAACAGTATTCACTACAGAGTGGTTCTTCTTCAGAAATCCCGTTCTTCGTAACCGACTCTCCTCTATCTTCTCGCCTCTCGCATCTCATCTCCCGGTCACTGAAAATTTTCAGATATCTAATAGACATACAATTTTAAGGATCGAAGCGATCCCTGTTAGAGGGTAGATCATAAAACGTACCGTATTTTGGAGTGCTTAAGGTTTAAAATTGTGTGTGAGTGACTATCGTATTCCAGATGTGAGACAACATGTGGATTAAATATCAAGATATTATAAGAAGCATTGAGTTTGTTGCGATGTGAGTAAGTGGGTGAGTGAGTGAGGACTCGCCTATACGACACAGTGAGCACTCGCTTTCGCTCGCACCGACAAGGGACAGGGGCTCTTATACTGTTCCGATATTCATGAAAATGAAACTTTAATATTTCCCCGGTTGAGGAGCGACTAGCGAGTCCATGTCCCGGCCTCGTGTTGGGTTCCATGTAGTATGTTATGTAGAGTTAGACACACGTCCGCTGTAAGGCTTCATTGTAATAGTTTTATGAAAGCCATATGAAGCTGGGAGCGTCCGCCCGTCTTACGGCCTTCGCTGTCACACTATCAAACGAGATTAACTTACACAGACACACACTATATTAGTGTCAGGGAATACATTCACCGGCAGTTTGAATCCTTCCCACAAAGTCTTCAGTGACAATGTTATTACACAAAGTATTATTTTTGTGTCAATCTCTCTCACCCACTAGTCGCCCCCCCCCCCACCCCCCTCCTTCACCACTGTGAGTACATTACAGTGTGACAGACACACGACATCTTTTACATTTAACTAGTAATTCATGTTTCTCAATACTTAGAACATCTGCGGGATATCCGGCGCTGCGAATCCGACACAACCCGAAAGGGACTCTATTGCTATTAAGGTAGACTCGAAGATCGTTTGAGGCAAAGTTTGGCTCGCGACAGCGGACAGGAGAAATTCGACCTAGTCGTAACCAGATAAAGTTCAATCTTGACCATATAATATAAGGGTACAGAAAACTACTGCTCTTGATTTGGTACCGACTGTAATATAAGTTGGAAAACTTGCACACGCTTAGGTTGTATAACAGAACTCAACGAGACCCTCTTAAGACACTACACAGTCCTAGACACGAGCCGGCCGTGTGCGGCGGCCCCAGCTCCAATTGATGCTATCGTCGATGGTCTTCGCGGCTCTTCTCAGAACTCCACTAGTATTCGATTTTATTGTATTTTTTATAATGAACACGAGCCGTCTCTACTTTCTTTATCCTTCAAAGACTGTTGCTCCGTTGCTAATATTCAGCCACGCTGCATTCGCTACACACGCGCGGCTCAACGACAGATATTATCTTCAACACGCTGAACATCCGAACTGGCGTCGATCGTGCGATTTTGATTTTACTGTACATACAATAAGGTTCACATTGCCGTACTCTCATGCAGTATCAGATTTATCGCGGGCAGCTGACAACACACACGCGCTGACGTCACTATTAATCAAGAAGTGTCAATGGATACTGAAATAAATCGATCGATTCCGAACACGAGTTACGTTAAGTGCGTTCAATCAACAATATACTGCACTATTATAATATATGTGATATCAGCGAAGGTCGACAAACATACATTCTATGATACTACCGCTCAAGCCGCTCGGCTGTGAGCCGGCTACCGACTGTTCCTTACAGTCCGACAGACATCTCGTCATATAAAGGTCCTGTTGTTTTATACGAGACCTTATTAAATCATTAATAATGTATTAATGTAGTGAAACGATCGACGCCGAGGACGGATGTGGGCGGAGTGTTGTTACAGGAAATATATTGAAAATAATAGTAACGCCGTATATATAACATAACTATGGCAGCTTGTCTTCAACGTGATAATGGTTAATGTGACACGATCCGAGGTCAATAGAACATTAAACAATATTTGAAAAGACAAGACAAGTACACAGTCTCCCGCGCCCGGGGAACTCACATGGAACTTTAGTGACTTCGAGTAAACTAGAACATTCATGTTTAATTCTGACCGTGATCGTGTGTCGATACAGCTTAGCAACACCCTATACACGAGAGATGACTCGCACAGCGCACTGAACACGCTCGTCTCGATTTAATGTAACGAGTTGGAATTCGGCAGATTATTAACATTGTGTTCAAGTTATTTAAATTCAAATGGTTGTTAAACGAATGCATCGTGGCGTTGTATGAAACGCGGATGAAAAATATGAACGATTCGATTGTTGTCGATTCGGTTAAGAAATAATCGCTAATTGGAAACTAATTGCATTAAGCGTCAGGCACGCACGAGGGAATAGAGAGAGAGAGAGAGAGAGAGAGAGAGAGAGAGAGAGAGAGATTCGTCTTCAACAACATATTAAGCATTCCACCCGTGACGCGATACTTCCATCATATGTAGCGATAACATACATGCATCACGACATTTAAAACTGACAGATATACGAGTTACAGACATCAACAACTAGCTTTACTAATATAACCGGTTAAAAAAACTAAAAGTAGCCTTATCACCACATCGAGAAGAGTCGCGTAGTCTGTTTGTGACCCTCCTTGAACAATAACTCAGTTCGGTTAAATCGATGGCAGATTACTTCTACACCGTGGGTTTTTATGATTACTGCTGCGACAGTCGTTCGAAACAGAAGGGAGATTGTAAAGAGAGCATTAAGTAAGGCTGTTCCATCGAATACAATAAAGTATTCTGAGATAAGAGATAACCATCAGGTTGCCGGGAACTGCTCCGGTTTGAAACAGTCATGGAACGCCGGCCGGAGACCACACGGAGCATTTACCTCCTCGCGTATATCGTATTATGAATCTAAACAGACACGGAATAGGATTCAGAGTCCTTCGTCGGTCATAACTAGGTCTGGGCGTAGTGTGCGAACAAAAACTCTAATCGGCTCGTCGATATGCGATTGGCTAATTGTTCATTATAACGCTTTTTATACTACACATGAATGAATGTCGGTGAATGTGTCTCAGCCGCGGAACAATACTCATACAATACGAGGAGTCTCGGCTGTTCTTTAATACTGTACATTGTATACTGATTATTTGAGTTAACTTGTGCTTAACAGTCTGGGTTCTCGCTTATTATAATGTGGGAATGACGTACATCGTGTTTGATGGTCGTATTAGTTTGATTTATTATCACAGCTTACAGAACGGGCGGCTGTAAACATATAATCTAATACAAATATGATTTATTCGAGTAATATATAATTTAGGAGCAGTTATGATTATGTCATTGATTACATTTAAGTAAGTGAATGCAGTTCAAGAGGAAACTTACACCAGCCCGAAGGACAGCAGCCAGCTGGGACGACGAAAAACGACCAAAAAATAAATAAACGTTATTTTTAATACAGTCACTATGGTATAAAAGAGGTAAATCGAGTCAGGGCATTTATATTCACCAGGTCTAGTAGTGTATGTTATACTTCATTTTTAAAACCTGTTGACTTTTGTTTAGTAATTGTTTGACTGTTTTGTATATCTTCCCGAATTTCATTAAATATTCCTAATAAAATATTACTTCACTTTCAAAAGACCGAGAGTAATATCGATGTTATAATTATTTTCCACTTCATTGTCTATTAGAATGTGAATAAAATTTGTGAGAAGAAAACAAGAAAACTAACGTTATTATAAACATCGCAAAAACTATTTTTAGTTATTACTTTACATTGGTCTTTGTGTGAGATGAAAATTAATTTATTCCAGATACTCTCTGACTGAGAACCAACAAAACCAATTTACCCGACTAAGTATAAAGATATGTCTTCTACTAGACTTCTTAGACATAGTTAAATCTAACGAAGCAGTTCCTTCCAGTACTCGGACCGCCGCTTATTATAATTGTAGATATCAATGGCACCAAATTATTATAACATTAGTTCTCTATTTAATATTTTTGTAATGAAACTTGTATTGGCTGGGAGAAACCTTTTACTTGCAGATGGTGAAATAGATACAGAAATCTTAGGAGAGAATACAATACATAATACAGTTTCAGTTTTTTCGCTGTTTAAAAAAATATCTGTACCTGGACATTACTGATAATGATAGATTACGAAAGCGTAAGTATTTTACTTGACACAACCCGCACAATACAACAAGAAATACCTTGTCTAAAGTACCTCATCTGACTCGACAACGAAAAGAACTGAGAGGTTTTGTCGCCAAAGTTAATATCGTGACCTTAAAAACAATTTTAAAGACAATGTTCATAAAGTGCTTGACGCACATAAGTTTTATATTTATATCATAAAATTATAATTATTTTGAAAACAGTAATGCTAAAGCTAAACCGACCTGTCACCCGGAGATACTCTGACTTTATATTGTAAATGTACGTACGCTTCTATTTCTTTTCAATGTAGGTACACGAGCGTAAACTGAAATCATGGATTTCTAATATTTTATAAGTGTCACTGGATTAATACATAATTATCTCAAAGTGTACTCTTTATATTATATTTTTCGGACTGAAATTTTGCACGTCATTTTTCAAGTAGTTAGTAGTGTGTTGGCTTCCCACAAACGACATGCCGAGACAACCGGGGCGGCGGACTAGACGGGATCAATGTTGCCACTTTAGCAATACGAATATTTAATGAAATAACTCTTTGAGAAATATTTCAAATAATTTTTTTGAAATAAAGTCTTTTTATTATTTTTTTTCGAGACCATTCTAAGCGATGTAGTCCTGAAGAATAATTTTGATGCTCTAAAGTCTAAAGTCTTACGGATTTTCTCCAGCGACAGAAATTTGTTCTAAGCAGAACTCCACATAGACTTTAATCGTTTAATATCATATCAGGTCAAATACGCCACACACGCTTTCTGTAGATAGAGGATTTTGAGGAGTGGATTCACAGAAAGAGATCGAGATTTGAAAAGACAGAAATAATTAAGAAACAAAGCTAAAGTCTTCACACACTAGCCTATATTTGCTACTACAACATTTAACTTTGTAAATGTCATATACCTACTATGATAAGCCTGTACAGTAAATAACTTCTCAGATTCCTTACAGAGTTTAAATGATAACACGTTCACGTTGACGCCGGTTCCCGTCAAAGTGGAATTAATTCCTACATAACGGACGATGACGTCATCGAGAGCCGTAAACAACATTAGCTGCGGATGCTGTCACGAATTTCATCTCGTATCAAACGATTTAATTGATTTATAGTTTAAATCACGAGCGGCGTGACTCTAACATACATACATATATAAATAATATATATAAATATCAAATGGGTTAAAAATACTTTTTGACCTTCTGTTCCCCTAATGAGTTTAACAAGGCTTACATACGAAACCATTTTAGACACATGAAATGTCGTCATATATATTCGATTCTGGCTTGTGTTATATCATTTCATTAAACATATTGTTATTATTGAACTGTGTCTCTCGTAAATATAAAACAACAAATATTCAGACGCGTCTAAAGTTTATTTCTGTTTGGTCGAAGCCGATTGCCGTTCGCTTTAATCACTTTTAAATTCATCTCGAGTAAACTTCCACCTCCGAAGACCATCCGGATATTAAAAATGAGCTTAATAACCGCAGTCTCCGAAGACAGTTCTACTTCTTTTGTAAAGAAAGTATAAAGTAAATAATTTTAAAATGCTATATCGAAGGTTCCCGTACCATGTATCCTATGCTTAAGATTCTCGTCAATCTGTCGAGGGACAGCGGATGTTTTTTGTCTGATATATATTCCATCATTCGTCACATTATTATCCATCGTCGAGTCCACGTTTTCTTGTATTTTCCCAGTAACTTTGTTTTATTTTCCTCGTTAGCTCCTTCACTTCACATATTATTCTTTGCAAACTCAACAAAAGTGAATCATATCTTTATTTTAGTGGACGTAACTTTTTAAAAGACCTCATTAATTAAACTTCTTTTTGAGGTAGTGATCACGATTGAATATTTTTATGAAAGAATTGTAAGATCACATGCAGAACTAATTACTGTGAAGGATTTGTCGGGTTATAACAATTTGAAACTTCTCTCTACTTTTGTAGCGTTCTGATTTATATATTTTCCAACGAAGCAATTAATAAAATAAATGATTTCCGTTTAATATAAATAAAAACCCACATGAAATGTTATTCACCAAGTTTTTCAACATGATCACAACATGTTAGTCTCGGAGCAGATTCGGTCGCATGTTAAAGTTGCTATGAGGCTAGTCGCTCTACAAATAAATTCGTTCTTAAGTAGGTATTATAAATCGCATTCACTCGCTGCTCTATGAATCCTACACTCTATGCCGAGGTACAGTTACTCTGGCTCCTAATTACATGTTTATAATGAGTGTGTGTCGGTTTTAATAACAGATAATTACTGAAACTGTTACAATCACCATCACTTATTTACTTATTGCAGACCTTCGCTATTAATTTTTATATTCAAATCTTAAACCCATCTCGTCTTATTATATTCACAAAAATAATATTTTTTTTGCATCATACATTACCATTAATATTTCTATTTAATTACTGCACCGTTTCATTATTTCTTTGATGCAATACATTTCTTTAATTTATGGCCGTCATCATAATATAAGTGACGCTATACATTTAAAATAATTTTTGTTCAGCATCTCAGACCATTTATTTCCTCTATATTTATATATCTGTAGTTCAAATGTATTTACATTTGTGACGTCACACTAGCTAACGCAACGACGAGTTATTCGGTACGTCGATGATACGGATACTAATTTAAAGGTTTCGATAAGAAACATCCAAATAACGGACTGAGGTTAGTTCTTGCCATTTTGTAACTTTAACATAATGTTTGAATGTGTACTTATTATTTACATGTGACTACACACATGTGCTACTCTTATTAAATGTCTTAGGGGTACCTGGCCGAGGTCATGCCAGTGTTCTTCGAATGGTGATGTTAATAAAATGTTATATTTTATTTCTAAGGTTAGTTTTTGTTATTATCAAATTCGTATTGTATTTCCAACTCAAACTTCGGCCGCAACTTAAAATGAAGTGAAGCGTGACTGTGGTTTCTAAACTGTTTACTTCTGAAACAGACAATTGTCAATAACAGGGACCATTAGAGAGATCATGTTTCACCACACACACACACACACACACACACACGCACACACGCACACACACACACACACACACACACACACACACACACACACACACACACACACACACTCACACATACACACAGATAGAGATACACACACAGTCATGCTCAGAAACACATACACACACACAGAGGCCATCCCTTACTCTTCCCGTGTATTTCAGAGTTTTTTTTAATTGTATCCTAAGCAAACAGCTTGCTTCGAAGGCGTCGCAGATAATCTATAAGTTCTAGCGAAATCCATAAACATCAAGGAGCGAGCTGAAACATGTCGTAATTTGTTAGTAAGTAGGTTGAATTTCGTTTAGTAGTAAGATGTAAAATTATCGGAGTACTGTATGGGTGGCCCTTGAACGCGGGTAATGGGAAATATCGTTTTGGCGAAAGAAATGGCGGCCGAACCCCTCTTTCATCTTATAATAAGAGAGCAAGCCTCTTCGTTAGATGTAACAGTTACAATTATGATCAAAAATATGTAATTAAAAGAGTAATTGAAATCTGTTAACATGCAATACATTTTTAGCTTCTTCCAGAGTATAGAGGCGTGTGTATTGTTGTAGTGCGACTCAGTTTCCGCTTTCTGAATCTTTAATCCGATGTTATCAAAACCTGTGTGAAACTGAGTTTAAAATGAACTGAAGAGAATGAATAATGTGTTCACTCTTGTAGGATTTATGAGCGTTTCTGTTACATACCACAAAATATATATACATCCTACTTACTCAAAGACGGTTAAATGATATGAAATACATACAATAAATAATGTTCGCGACTCGATTATAATAAGCAGTTTGTAAGGTTTAGTTGTACCGACCTGGTCTCGTATCACAAACGAAGGTTCCTGTCACTACTAAAGTTCCATCAGGAATGTTTTTATCTTTCCATAAAGACTCCTTTCAATTCGCAATTCGTTTATAAATGGGGAGAGTTACACAGTCGGCGGCGGCCCATTACCAGACCTCGACAGCGGGCCTGTGAGTGTGTTGTTCGGTAAATCTCATTAGTGAGTGTCACGTGTTCAGCGGAGGAGTGCGAATGAGGGCTGAGGGAGGACGTGACGCTGCATAGCATCAGGGAGACGACGATGAGAGTAGAAAGAGAGAGAGAGAGCTGAGAGCGGTGTACACGATGACACCTTCATTAAAAGAATAAATATTAAGTAATCAATGAGTGAAGTATAAGAAATTGTTATAATGAAGTGAACTCTACACAAGGGCTCGGTATAATGAACAGAAACGATGGTCGCACGCGTTTGTTTTTATAGTCATAATAATTTAATATTAATAAATAAAAATGAATTAATCATAATTTAACTGAATTTATACTTATAATAAACGATTCTATATTATATCCTTACTGTTTTCACTTTTATGTATGTACAATTAATTTCATGAACACGTATAACACGATAAGCGAATTAGCCTAATTAATGAGGGCCTCTTCAAAGGCTTTCATCCGCTTCTGTTAGTTTATTAGATTGATTATAATTAATTGATAAATTGATAATAAAAACACATGTACGTGTGTTAAACAGCTGTAGGGGTTACGCAATAACGATTACTGGTTTTATATATTCAAAGAAACGTCTGTAACAATGTTCGTTACAGTATATAAGTGATTTTTCTTTTCGTAAGCGTTCCTCGATCTTATTCATTCATATAGTAAGGAACAAAACATATCATTTTAACCTGTGACAAGATTTTAACACAAATACACAAGATTGAAAAAATAAACGAACTGGAATAGTTTTGTGAATAAGTGACTAGATTAAATTAAATCTAAAAGTAGTGATGGGAAATTTCGACTCGAACAGTTCCATGAAGTAACTCTGACTTATGGCACAAAAAATGTTTTAAAATGTATTTCATTTGTGCACGTGTCTATAAATAAGTATTAACCTGATACTTTACCATTTGCGAAATTCTCACGTCCGCTCAGCGGGTGTACTTCGCCAGACAAAGGTGACTTGAACAATGCCTAAGTAGGGGATGCGCGAGAGTTTACAAGAGAGGCGAGCAAATATGAACCCAAGCACTACTGAAATACATTTCGATATAGTATAACCTGTGTCGGTAACAACGGACCAGAGACCAGAAAAACCACAACCATCATTATTCATAGATGCTATCTCTCGGGTCCGTAATTGTGGAGCCATTATGTAGGGACAACACGCGGGGTAATCGATTTATTTGCCAAATGATAATGCTTCAACCGAATCCAGATATATGTCGTACCCTTTTAGGTAATAGCGTTCTCATTACATTCTATTTTTAAAACGAGTCTGGATTTGTTGACACATTTTGTATATCTGGTTTCTAAATATAGTGTTACCTTTAAAAATGTTCGAATACTCTGTTATAATCATCTGATCCCCTCGATCACTAAAAAGCAATGGGACGTTAGGTTTTTAAAACGAACATAATAAACTGTTACATAAACTAATTAATACCATCCATAATAAAACATAAGCTAAAGCGGCACAATGCATTTCAAATTATGAAAAAAATATGATCCGTAATGAATACGGACACTTGTTTCGCTCTCTCAGGTTCTGTTGTGTTTTTATTTTTTGTTCTTCAACAGATCCGAACCACAAGACTATCGTGTGTCATTTTATATTGATCAATTAAGATAAACAAAAAACGGAGTGTCCCGTTACATTGTACGGGCGGTCGTTAAGAGACGATCGGAGCCAATCCATCTTCGGCCTCGACACCTGACGCGAAAAAACCCCTCAACCCTAATAATTGGGTCCAATCATTAATTGACACGAGGCGGTCCTCAGATAGAACGGTTTAGGAACAATAGAGATTGGAATCATTCCAGAACTAACACGGAATTCCTATGAATCATTAAATGGCACGTCGTGAGTTTTTGGTCATTTCGATCTGACATCGGTTCTTGGAAATGATTAAAAGACAGCAAACTATCTAACTGATCGTTGTATTAGCTATGCAAGAAGTGCGAGGACGTTATCAATAGAGTGTGATCGTTTCAGTGATATGGCGAGTGTCGCGCGACAACTGCTGGTTTTTACATTCGATGGAAGAGCCGATTGGCACAGATATATGGAACGCATCCGTCACCAACAAAAAACACGTCAGATACGGACGGCCATCTCTATGAGAGGGAGGGAGAGAGGGAGGGGGCGCTGATACGGGGAATTATAACAAGATCACTGTTCTACTACAACGAGATACAACAACAAATTAACTAGACGGGTTAACGGAATACGGTCACAGTCCGTGGATGGATGGACGGCGAGGCGACGGATCCGCGCGGCGGACATTACTCGTGAACTTGAACCATTGGTCATAGGCGGTTGTCGAAATCGATTCACTAAATTATTCATACTGGAATTGTTGTTAGGCAACTTTCAAATATAACTTTCCGTAACCGTGTGAAAATAAATCCTCAACTAAACGGAAAGAATCGCACTATGACTATGTAATACATAAACGAATTGAGACATCGATAACATTATGCAACAGTGAAACATTATTATCACATCGTGTAATGAATATTCAGACTCATCAAATCGAAGTTCGTTTGAGATTTAAAATAGAATTAATTCATGGTTCGAGTCACTCGGAACAGTCAGTCACAGTGTTTGCGTATACTTTTATTATTTATGGATGCAATATCATAAGAGGTCGAGTGTGATCGGAGGAGTGATGTAAACGAAATGCTCTTTAAATACCGGTTCCATAGATAACTGAGCTTATTTAAATCTTAAATTAGTTTAGTATTTTATGACGTATTTAATTCCACGGTTATAAATCTTTGGTGATTGATGAGAAATCGCTTAAGAAACGGTTCTGCATTAAAGTCTTAAGTTTCTCTTTTAAATATCCGACAGTTTAATGAGAACAGGTCGAAGACTTTTTATTATTGACAACTTAAAATATCTTATTAGAGGTTATGTCCGACCGATCGACTCAGAACAACTATAAAATGTCTTTATAAATAAAAACCTAATAGTAATTACCAATAGCAAGTTCTTGTCGACAGCCATAAGTTTTCCGTCAACGCTTCAAAAGAAGACGTCTGTGATTACCTTCCTTATATTTGATTTCGGATTTAAGAAGACGGAATAAAGTTAGGCAGACCAAATGTAGCGATAGAGACATGTACCTATTACAAGTAAAATAATGAAAAAATAACAAGATGAGTATAAAATGTTGTAATAAATAATGTAGACTTATTATGTTGTTAAAATAAATCTTCAAACAATTTAACAAAGGACTTTGAATTATTCAACGACAAACATTTTTTTGTAAGTGAGCATGGAGTGGATCACGGCACGCGACCGGACACTGGAGACACGTTCGTTTTTATTAATTACACTGAGAATACTGTTACATACACGAAGATTCAGGAGCTAAGAAGATGAAGGAATCTGGGTGACTTCGACACTACACATTGATAGCTGGCAGACATGGAATGCCGTTAAATAATTAGCTCAGGAGCAGCTGTTGTTATTTACTATATAGACCTCGTGATATACACACGTCTAGTACTCCCAGTCTACGAGATTATCAAAACTGTACCAATTAATTGTTACATTTTATAATAAATAAATCCACATCGAGACCAACTCACACCCGACTGTCTCTCGTCTCCCCTCATAAACATCGACATTTATAAATCACAACACCGGTATTATAATAACAAAATAATGTTCGCAATTTAATATAATTAAACCGCATACTGTGAACGATTAGCTACAACGCTAATTAATTGAATACCTCACGAGCGAAGCAGTACGGAACCTGTAATATTGTATTGTCATTAGTAGCTATCAGATACAACGGAAAAGCGATTTATTGAATAATTTCAATGTTATTAGAAACATACTGCTTCTATACAAAGGACCTAATGTGCCGTGTGCTGATATATGTAAAATACATCATGTATTATAAAACATAAATATTGATTCCAACTCGGCTTAAATTAATTATCCAGACTTAAGTACCGCTGTACAACCTTCCGGCTTACATGAAAGTGTTATCGACGGACTTTAAAATATGTAATTAGTTTATTTTTTCTCAATTATACTTGCACGTCAGACAAAGAAATTGATTACAACAGATATGTTCCACGGCCTGACGATATCTGCTGGGTCCTTAGTGATATTGTCCACAGATGATAAAAGCGAATATATTGTGATCAAAACAAACACTTTCAAAATGTTCATCATTGTGAAATTCTTACAAAAAAATAGAAATATATAATGAAAGGTCAGGAGGAATTAACAGAAGCCTTCAAATGGATTCGAGTAGTTATTAATCGTTCAAGTTAATAAACTTTGAAGGCGAACGATTGTAAATGATTGTTTCGCAAAACTGATGCTAAAGACTTTGATATTTTTGTCTGCTGTTCCCCCGACTCAATTAAAAAAATACAACATACATACTTATATACAAAACTGTTCTCTGATTCTGACGAACGCAACAACGACATCAGGCATCCTTATGTTAAAAGTCTTTTCCTTTATAAAAGTGTCATGCAGCCTTCGTTAAGATATTTTGGGTTCGTTCTCTTTAAGGTTATTTGTGTATTACGGCGTGTACAAAGATGACGACAGTCCGCTAAAATATCGGTGAAGTGTAAAGTGAAGAGCTTCGTGAAAATATGTTTTAGACAATTATGAACCTTATTAGCGAGCTGTAAGAGGACGCGAGTCCTGTGTGGTCACGGTATTAGAGTACTGGCCATAAACGACTCGACCCGACTCATAGAAACTGTGAAACGGTTCTGTTTATACTTCGCCATCAAAGTATTTAAACGATTGATTGTCGTGCTCAAGGAGTGAGACTGCGCTTACAATATTAAGGTTAAAGTCACGTGATTTTTTGTTTATTAAAAATTGAACTGTTTGTTTTCGTATGAATGTTTATGTCAGAGAAAGCTGAGTTTTTGCTCAAGGCCGTACCATGAGACGACGAGGTTTACGATGATCTGCAAATAGTAAATGTTGTAATATTGAAAATCGGTAGAGAAAATCAATATTGGATAGGATTCATATTTAGGTTTGCCAATTCGTAGTATAAAGTGGGAAATTAATAAAATAGAATCATCAGCCTCTACATCTAAACATAAAAATAATATCTGGGAAAAGAAAAGACTAGGTTTATAAAAGGTTTTTTATTAATTTATCTCGAAATCCGTTTATGGACTTCTCAGCTGCGACGAACACACCTCATACGTCTATATACTAATAATAAAAAGATATGAATGACACAAACATACATTCCGTAGTGCTAACGATGCTTAGTGTTATTGCTTAATTAATGCTTTGTTCGTAACAATGACAATATGAACTACTTCTTCCTCGGACACTATCCATATTCCCAAACGACAAACTGATTTGATCGTCTGTTTGTCCATTACACTCGTCGTAGGTCATTGTAACTCGTCGTCAGTCTTCGTCTCTCGTCGTGGCTAGTTGTCACATGCCGTTCATTAAAGTTGTTCACCCTCTTGTATGCACTAAGTACCTCGAGGTTCGATCCGTAATCTACATACGTGTGTGTGGAATTTAACATTAACTTTTTTATTTCTTCGCCTCATTGCCTTCATGAGGGCTGTCATTACAGCTTTCTCCATCTGTTCTTATATGTACACGCATATAAATTAATTGCTTTATATATTTTTTAAGACGAAATAAATATACAACAATTTTTTCTACCTAAAGGGCAGTCAATTTGGTAGTCAGCGATAATGCAGTGCAAAACAAAGGAAATAAATGCAATTTCTTAAAATTAACATTAATATAAAATGACTTCAATATCTTAAGTAAAAACCTTACATACCGGCTGGAAGTGTTCAGTCAAATGGATATTACAATGTACAGATCGTAGATCGCTTCACAATAGACCGGCATTGCTTGATTGAACAATAGCGAGATTAGGGTTTCCTACGTACAATAGTTGGGCGGATAGTTATACTGTGAGTACACATAACACAATACTGTCACATAAGACCCGTCCCTGGAGACTCGGGAGACACAGTCCTAATAACCTCACGCTGTAACTTAAATCCTTGGAGATACGGACATTAAGTACCACATTTAGAAAAAGCCCACTTTGAAAACACAGTATAATTAAACCTTATTTAAATTTATTTACGTAATTTGAAAGAAAGTAAGGAAAGCAGCTTAATATTACACCATGAAATCAGGTTACTTCAGAAAGACCTTTCTTAATGATTAAAAAGTTCCGAAATTCTTAAAACCGACAGATCGTTATCATTATTTTTGACATGTTGACTTATTAAAGGTTCCTGAGAACGAGTTCCGTTGGGGCTCGCGAGGGAATTGGAGCGAACGTTATTAAAATTAAAGAATCAGTAAGTGCAAGCACCCACCGTTGAAAACAGACCAAAAGCCGCTGTCTTAAACAATAAGCATGCGGACACCTTCACTCACATTAAGAGCCGATCATAGACCATTGTTTCATTATAACGATGCTCATCTCAACCATTGTAACTAAAGACATTTTTTTTGTTTATATTATTTATGAAGTTCTAAAACCAAATTAATTTAGACCATTTTATATAAGGGTGTTGAGTGTGGACGTTACGTTCTCCGACGATAATAAAAAGCTTCTCTATATTAATATATGTACAGCTGCGACAATTCCTTGTAATCACAAGGAATATATCTCCTATTGAGTTAATTCCACAGCATAGAGGGTATTTAGTCTTCCCAGATCGTATAATAATGATCGCTCAACTGTTCTCGTTCGAGTGACGAACGTCACAAGCGGCACACAGCACACACGTCACCAAAACCCGGTAATTATTTCTATTGTCTGCTTAAGCGCATATATTTAGTTTACCCATTGTGTGCTATTCAAGGCGAATGCTGTCGTACTACCGTCGTGTAGAGGCCACATTCGTCTGTAGCGTTCAGCTGAACGAGTGTTCGTCAGGGAGGTATTGTGAAGTTATTCCATACACAAATACTCATAATGGAATAGAGTTTTGTCGAGTCAAATGTCTCCGAAGCTGACGGGAATAGTGAACAAACAAGACCTCCCTTGAGACAGCCGATACTCGCTCAATACGAGACCGACCACAATTTTAGCTCCTAAGTAAACCTCCGCTTCGAAAATGTAAAGCCTTATCTAATATACATCGAAGCTTCCTTTACCGAACTTAGCCGAACCACCGAGCAAGGCGAGGCGTGTATTGCGAGCAGCGACTTTCTTACATATAGTGGGTTGCGGGGTGCGGGGTGCGACTCGATTACATACAGGTATGTTCAAAGTCCCTAACAACTTGGACACGAATTCAAGCCAACTGTAACAATGTCGAGTGCAACATACGATAGTCGAAAGAGAACCTTAACTTGCGGTGAGAAGGGCGAGGCCGTCTGAACTCTCGTGTACATAGAATTATATTCGGTGTATTTACCCGGGATGTTTGCAGGCAAAGTAAGGCATCGGACGCAAACAAAGCTGGAATTTTATTAACGAGCGTTCAGCAAAGAACAATGGCAGGCCTTCTTGAAACTGTTCACACAACGAGTGCCAGCGATCATGTTTTGATACATTTTCTTTGAAAAGTCGCTTTTGAAGCGAATCCATACTCTCCGTCCGTCCATATTCACCGTCGACTTCAACACCGTGAGCTATGAAAGGGAAATACGTTCATTTACAAAATAACGAAATAGGATTTATTCTTATAATTTTTAAAGAGTGTCTTAAGATTGCTTAAGAAATATTCTAACAAAGAAACCGTCTTAGTAACTGTTTAAATGTTTGTATATGTAACAAATGTGTGTGCGTGTGTGTATGTATGTATATGAGAGGCTTTTTAATAATTTTAAACATTTTGACCAGGTAAAATAAACAAATTTGCTACAATATTGCTTGAAAGTGAATAAAAAAACACAAGCATGGTTATTGTTTGTATATAAGGAGTATGCAGTCAGCCGTGAGGCGCTCGCGGCTCACCCGCGCTGCTGAACGATGACAGAAGATAGTAAATCGATCGAAAGAAAGACTTGTTGTGTGTTGGTGAGTCCATCCACGACTACAGACTGTCAGTGGCCACTTTAAAAGATTCCTCCGAGTAGTTTACAATGAATGTTATCTGCAGGTTCATTTAAACTAACATACATTGATGCTGCGAGATTAATACAATGACAGGATTAGAAAAACTATGATGTTTAAACCGAAATTAAATAATGAATAAAAGATATATAAAGAAAATATAAATTTCTTATTGATCTCTATATGTCTCACCGTCCACATGACTTGTCCCTCTCATCTAATATACTATTATGTAACAGTTCTCAGTCTCAGTATCTTTATTATTATTATTATTATCCCTTAATCTATTAATTTTTGAAACTCTCGATGGGATCCTTTAAATGTAGTCACTCATTTTCTAATACATGCACTTAAATACTTACTATTTACCCACTCTAGTCGTTATAACACGTTATCACATCAGTCTAAATGTTTATACTATACGTAGTTACTACCTATACTGTGCATGTCCTTATAGATATATTAATTATTTAAATTCAGTCTCAATTGTAATTACAGAGTTATTATAAGATCGCTATCAAAAAACTCGTCCTCAATTAAACTCTCGGAACTCATTACGTTCTTAATTCTCACTTGAATGACTCTAACATAATATTTAAAAGTTTAAATGACTCTCAGAAAAGATAGCATCATCATGAAATTGAAGTGCAAAGAAAATAATGCAAATTGTAGCAAAAATGTTAGCGAAAGTTCTCCGAGAATCCCAAAACCACCGTTAATAGATGTTTGTGAAAACCGAACTAATTATTATTTGCTCAACAATATAAATTTAAATAAGTATTTAAACTAATTTATATAGAATATATCTGGACTTAGTTACTTGTCTATTGAATTTCCTTTTTTTTTATGTTTTCTTTTGACAAGTTCACATTACTTCACTTCTGATAATGTCAACCGCTAGACCAAAACTGGGAGACAACATGACGATCGCCCACTTACAGAAACCACAAGGACTGTTACTCGTACTTTAAACAGACATGACATATAAAAGAAAAGAGAACGTGCCTCAGTCTCTGGGGAAGGCTGTGCGATATCTTTGATAATATTTAAGACGTTCACAAGTTTATTCAACTGATATTTTTATATCTTTACTTAAATAATACATCTTACAATAAAAAGTTAGTATAGAGACCAAATAACAAAACAGACGAGACAAATTGTTTCTTAAAATTAGGACCATCAGATGAAAACGTGTGATTCGAAATTAAGGATACTTGGAGTAACATACATTCCTCTGAGTCTGGCCACTCTAAAAAGAAATGTTGTATCGCTCCATGTTTACATTAGAACAGACGTGAGCCGATACTTTACACATGACGTTACGTCCCTTGTAAATGAAGTTTTTATCAATCTTGATATTTTAATTGATAAAGAATCTCCGTCGTGAAACAACACACGAGCACATCAATATAACATTAATTAAAACTCTATGAAGGGAGCGCATTCAGCCTTCAGAAATCAGGAGATTTGTCGTCTGGAGGTTGATAGATCGCTTCGATAGAGAAGTGCCTTTACTTGTATACCGAACGTTATGCATTAATCCTTCTTATATTTATAGTCACTTCATTCTCGACTCATGTAAAAGACATGTGTATTTAATTGATAATTTAAATTTAATAGAAAGCTTCTTCACAGAAAGATATTAAATAATGCAGACAGACATACGGAAGAGTTCCTCTCGCTCCCCGGACGAACGCTCTGGGACGCTCGTTGTAAAATAAAATGATTTCATCTCTTTTATAAAACTACAGACGACGTCAAACTTGAAAGATATTTCTTTAGAGAAAGCACTTCAAAAAACTAAACTACTTATTCTGGACTGTTTATTTATGAGCTGTCTATAACAAACATCAAGTTTACTTTAACGCTCATAAAAGAAATAGCCAGGAATGGAATGGAATATTTTTCATATTTCTAAGAGGACTTCACCGAAGTAAGTTTTCCAAAAACTTGGTCCGTTATTCTCGCCGCTGTTAATAAACGTCTATATTTATAATTTTATTTTTATATTAGATCTTGTTTCTTTCCTCTCGCGAACAAACTTATAATATTCTTTGTAAAGAAAAGTAATCCAAGATAAACATTCACCTTTAGTGGAGTGCTATTGTTACAAGTGAAATAGTAGATGCAGCTATGTACGTGTTGACTGTAGTCGGATCTCTTCACACAACGACATATACTGGTTCTGATCTCAGGCGCATGGTGCAGGAGAAGTATGGAACGAGTGGTGGGTGGAGATAATTTAGACAAGAATTTACAGGCTTATGGTATAAATAAAACTTTTACACAAGGTGGGGTCCTCAAGAGAATCCATTAATTTATCAAAGTACGTGATGTACATAACTTGGATGAATAATATTTATTTTATTTTAATCAGTTCACGATATAGTCAATGATACTCTACGCGGTGCTCACAGACTTCACGGCGAGGTCGCTTCAGTACAGGCCAATGTAATCGTTTTTAGAGCATCAAATGTTTAAACTTCAGTCCTCGGCAATAAAACGGAACACTGACGGCACACTCGCAAACTGAACGCTTCAACTGTGCAAACATTCAGATCCCTAAAACTAAACGGCCACGCGACTATGAACCTTATTCTATGTACTTTACGGAAAATTTTCGAAATTGGTGATAACCGTCCGTTAGCATCACTTCCACTTATTTGTGTATAATTTTTCGGATATTTTTAAATCTTCTGGCCATGTCACTAGAGTGTATTATTCGGTGCACGCTCCTTCTGATCACTTTGTCGAGGTACGAGTATATCTTATTTCAAGGGAAAAGAGTTTATAATGAAAGTATCTAATGTGACGCGTGAACTGTTGAATTTATTACAAACAACATCTAAGTAAATAACACATATAAGTGAGTTGGATTGTAGACTTTTATATTTTCTAAGAGTCACAAGGAACGTCACGTTTTCTTTACTGATACGAAACTTGTCAAAATAAAATATAAGTTATGTTTGTATCAAATCTTTACAAACATGAGTACTCGTGTTTCTAAATCCCTCGCGTATTTATCTTCAAATATCCAACACAATCGACTCTTGATGAGTGTCATTGCCATGTACCTGATAGAACACGATAGGAGGACGTCACGTCCAGACACTCAGTTAAGCTCCTCTCATGGAGGAAGGTGGTGTTCTCAATAAATATGACTTCATTAATCAACTGGGCTGCACGGAAAGTGAACCTGTCCATCGAATAATCTTATCGGTCACAAAAACAAGGAATATACAATATCGGTCTCAACCTTGTTCGTCACTTGGATAAAGATAGCCTTGGTTGAAATTTTTCCGTTACTGTTCAAATTAAAATAGAGATCATGTCTCTTTAGAGGTGACCAATAAACATATCATACTCAACACAACTTACAAGTGGTCAGAGGAACCCTCCAGCTCTAGATATCTTAAATTTTCTAACATCTTATAAATCGATGCCGAACTCTCCGTTCCGCTCTGCCGGTAGATTCTCCGGTAACTTTTTTGTTCTCTCACCTTCGGAGTCAGTTTTTTAGATCAGTCTCTGTGAGTTTCCTCTGATGTTTTTGCCAAAACAAATGACCTGATTTATACGAGGTTGACGGAAAGCCGAGGCGAAGGTCTTTTTGTCGAATTGTTTCTACTTAGCAATGTATTAATTAAAGGGAGACTTAAATTATTTTATAACATAAAATACATTTGAGGTTTGTTCAGATATAATTGTTTCTGTCAATAATTAATAGAATTGTGAAGTTACTTTTCGAAAATAACGAATGATAATATATTACAAAGAATGATATTCAACACATGATCATTATATTTGTGTTTGAGAATATTTATTTCAGAATCTTGCTTCAATTAATAAAATATAAATATATATTGTCTATACGGAGTACAGTAGGAAAAGGGTTTTTTGGTTTATCTATATCAGGTACATTATATAAGTTCAATATGAACAGGCGTTTCTATTAACTTCTACAGTTGTCATTGAATCTTTTTATTCTTTCCATTTCTCCAGTAGTTAGTAACTCATTTTAATGTTAAATTTACTTTTTACTTCAATAAAAACAATCAAATACATATTTCCCAAGGTGTTTTTTTAATCTGAAAGCCGTCAATTTGATTCATTTAATCGATGCAATTAAAATTTCGGAACGTGTAATATTTTACGAATTCTCATTATTAATTTCGCTTCACTCACGCGTGTCTTAAAGAGAGACACGGTACATCAATAAAACTCGATGGTAATCTTTCATTGAATTTAATATTTCTACAAAGACAACATCATTCATGAAATACTGTTTACGAATATATTTTGGAGCGTTCGAGATATAGGACAAGTGGCTCGTGTGTCGTGACGCACATCCGTTAAACGGAGGATTAGCGCTGTCTGTAGCTGACAGGCGGCGGAGGGCGGGGGCGGATACTGCCGGCGGGTGACTCCGACCATCAATCCCAGCCTGCACTTACACCATATAAATAACTGGCAGCTTATCTCGTCGCACGAATGGTTGTCATATCTCGCAGCTTACGACGCCGACTTACGACAACGAGCTTTACGATCGATTCGTTGTCCCCCAGGTCTTGAAGCCTCGTAGAGAAGTCGCCGTGAACCCTCGGTGCAGATTCGTTGAAATTATGATGAAATAGTTCCAAAAAATATCGTTCGGTTCTCGAGATATTTAATGTACCCACGTGATGAACACACACATGCGACAGATGGAATATTAGCAACTGTTTATTTTTGTGCCAAGTGTCGACATGTCGTGGGAACGACGCGTTTCGCATAGTTTGTGTTTATATCACATTACATTAAGAGGAGCGTTCGTCACGATACGATCTAACTATACGTGACGAGTAAAGCCTACGCCTCGCGATGCATTGACTCCTTCCAATGGTTTAGATGGCACTGAAAAAGTTAAAAACAATAACAAAAAAGGAATTGAAACGAAATAAACGAACGTTACCCTTGGTTGGGGTGTGTACTTACAAGATACCTAATTTTTTATATTTTCTTATAACACCACAGCTTTCTAAATATTATAGATATCTTCCATCTCTTACAGCTGCGGTCGTGCAAACATAAAAATGGTCATATTTTTATCTTATTCTATTATGGAACCTTTACATTTTCTATTGTATAGTAAATAGCGAGGGTCCATTGTTTAGTTAACTTTCTTTTCATTACAAAGGTTAAAAGACAAAAGGCTTATTGTAAGGAAAAGATGTTTAACGATTCAGATTGTAAATAATGGCTCGTAATATTGGAGCTCTCCACTCCATTACAGATTAATTTCTGTCAGAGGGGTGTCTCCTCATCGTCTCCGACTGTCCACACACTAAAACACAACTTGTTTTATTCAAGCCATCAATCTACGTTTATAGATAACAAAATGTGAATCGCTGTTTAGTCGTTGGATAAATATATAATAAAAAACTGACAGATACAAAATATAGTATTGTGTTCATTGAATTTCAAAGTAAACTCTTAAGTTTAATTTAACATAACCCCCAGCGATAGTCCGACACCTGTCAGTAAACATTCACGAACTTTCAGAAATATCTTCGGCACGAAATATTAAACGTGCTCCTAGCTGCTAGTATCTGCAGGTATATAACAGGATCAGGGGCCGTCTGTCCGTCGTTCAGGACAATGAACACGGAAGAGCAGATGTCGAGAACACCTGATGACCGCGGTCGCTTCCTCTGTGCATGTGTTTAGTCACAACTCATGGATCTGCCTCGGTGTCAAGGTGTTCCAGCGAACCTGTTCCCACATTCAAATCATTATAACAGAGGAACAATCCCGCACGAACCCGCACTCTCTATATTACATCCAAACGTGAGGGATTATCTGCGGTAAGTCGATAGTGCTAAATATTATAGGAATATTTTCAAATTGTTGCTTTATATATTATAGAATTAATTTGTCAAATTAATGCATTGAAAATCCGCGATGAATTATACAAACATTAAACATAATGGATGCATTTGCATATACAACAATCATAAAGTGTGAAGCGATTTAATAAAAGTGGGAGCAAATATTTATGTTGTTCGGAAGCATTGAACTGAAAATTTTCGGATAACTATTGAACGTAAGGCGAGTGGCGTTTTTATATTATCTTTAAAATAAGTAAATGAGATAGGTACCTAAGAAAAAGAAAATGAAAAAAATTATTAATTAATAATATGTTTATTGTAAACGTATAATTTATTCATCGATGTACTTTATGAGAAAATATTTAACGGTTCAAATACTAGGCTTAGAACTTAGAACTGGCTACCTGCTCTCAACAGTACACCATCCAGAATGACTAATTCATGAAGTCTGTCATACTATATAACACTCCTGTCTCTCAAAGAGTTTAAATTTTTTTATCTCAATCGTTTGGTTTCTGTGTCATTTTTATGTATTATGTCGTCGATTTAACACCATATTTTCCCTCAACTACCCAGTATGACTCATTGCTTGCTCTGGATAAAAACTCAACCACGTCGTCTTCACGAGCACGAGGAAACGTTTTGTAACTTTAGTATTTCACATACATTTATTTAATTGAGCTACTTTGTTCTAGAATCAGACATCTTTCTCATGCTTGTATTGATATGACAAATCGAAACGTATTACTTACAATATACGAAGAGCTGTACAACATGGGGAAGACTTCGTTAAATGAAACGACTGTAAACTTTTTAATTAATGTGCTCTTTTTACTATAATTTTTTGTAATCCCAGGGAACCCTAAAATGTAATTTGTTTTCTGTTCCCGGTGGTCGGTGGTCGGTCCGCGACAAAACGTAAACATTACTTCTGTAAACTCGCCGTGTTATACGGTTCCTGTCTGTGTGTGCGTGTGTTTGCGTTTGGACACACACAAATGCACAGCTGTACTCATACGCTGTTTAATGTTTAATCCAGTTACCAACTGTCCAATAAAACCAGATTAATTGGACAGCTTTGTGGATTTTTAACGGATTTTTAAGACTTCCAGTGAATAATAACGTTTGTGTTATGGAGCTCTTTGTAGTGTATGTAACTCATTATATGGAAGTCGTCGGAAGTCACTTTTATTAGAGAGACAGAACACGCTGCATAAAATTATACAAACAATATCTGTTTGGTGTGTAGTGTGATGTGACGAACGCGAGCTGCTGAATAACATATTACATAGTAAAAAGTATTCAGAAAAAATAGAGAGTATAATTATTACAAATATATATATATATATATGGATCAAAAGATCTGTAGGAGAGTCATCTCATCGTAAACCAGGAAAAGTTCACTAACTCGTTGGTCGATGAAACTCCTGACTTCTGTCCGGGAATTTCACAAAATTCCCGCGGATCGTCCTCTCGGGTGAAAGATGACGACAAATTAAATTCCTCCTTTGAGATTGGATTTTAGAAGATGACAAGCCGATTGAAATATCTCGAAAGTCTTGAATGCCACTGAAGTAAGGAGTGATTAATAATCTTACTAAACTACTTTACCTACTTACATAAAGTGTATTGATCCTTATATAATGGGAAAATTTTGTCTTTTTGTTATTATTTTCTCATTTATTTTATGTTAATATGCTTTAAGAACATTTTGAATCAAGGATATTGTTATAACATAATGGAACTGTACGCACAGAAATATTATAAAATATTTATTTGTTAGAGGACAGGCCTCCAGGTTAATAATATCTGTGGACGGTAATGGAATCTTCCAAAATATTAAATGTTTCTTTTCAGTCCGAGCTCTCTCTGAATCCTTTATGAAAGGTTTCGATCAGCTGGAGGTCATTCTTGATCGTTAACTTCGTATGAACTTGTATTAAATCAAGAGTCACTTCATAGTATTCTTGTTCCACTTGTTATCAGTGGTCGTATATGCGGACTGCGGAGTGATTCCCAGCATTCTTTGAATTCCTCTCCAGACTAGTCCGAGGTCTTCCTTCAGTCTGCTCTTCGTTTTGCAACGCGTTGTGTAATTTCGTGTTTGTGCTAAGTTTAATCGTATTCAACGTCCAAACCGCACTTCAATTGAGTCTGTGACCACACTTCTTGGAACAGATGCAAAAGGACCTTATTCTTTGTTCGTTATAGTATATATTTGTCTGAGCGTGCAACCACAATAGTTTGTTGAAGGTAATAGGCTGGGAGCGGCGTTAATGGCGGAACATCCGCAAGGCGCGCGCACACACACACATACAGACACACAAACACACACTTGTATAACTAATCCCGGGAACAAACATGACTTTCTTACAATTTAGTTTTTGATTGTTATTAATATATTATTTAAACATTATTGATGGTAACCTCGATATAAATAACCTCATTGAAGGGACGACAGCCGCACATCCTCGGGAGCTCGAACACTGTGGCTCCGAATTGAAAGTAATATTTATTGAACATCTATTGAACATCATATGTTTTGTACTATGAATGTTGTCAGTTGATGTTATAATATAACATTCTCGTACTAACGACGTTGACGAATCCCTCTGATAAGACGCTTCCATTTTGACGTTCTATGAATCCAAAGTGAACGGTTTGTCCCAAACGACTACCGGCCGCGGTGGAGTATGGAGTACAGACCTCCTACAGCGTAGACCCCACACTATAACAACATGCAATACGATCACTTCACAACGTTTTTACATACATCGCTGTGGTATAAAAACATATATTCGTCGAAGGTTCGGTTAGCGATCGATGTACATCATACATCGATATTTGAATATCATATCTGACCACTAGATTTTTTTAAGATTTAGTGCTCAATAGTATGCTCGAGTCAATGTCGGTTACTCATTTGAAGTTTGAAGGCAGGGGTTAAACATGTACATATGCAATACGAACGGCAACAACACATATAGACTTTGATTGAAGGTTTCTTGTATTATTATGTTACATTGTCAATTTATATATCGAGGTCGACACGGCGCTGTGTTCCTGCTATTTAGTGCCACACGATACTGTGAACAACAAAAGGAGTCGCCTTCCGTATAGAGTTAACCTCAGAGGGATTCATAACAGAACAACTGAACGGTTGGCAGGAAGGATCCTTATAAAGAAAAATTGACGAGAAATGACTACGAGGTCATCGGCGGGATGTTGTTATAAAACGAGGATGATTGTATCTGTGGAAGTTTACAAACTAGGAGCGAACTATGATGTATGACTTCCATTAAAATATGAATAGTATTTAATAACCTTAATGTTACCCTCAAACAACGTTGTTAATGAGAATAAATCCCTCAGGAAGGAGGGGATGCATCTCTAGCTGTCGCTATGATGAGGCACGCTTCATTGACCGAGGGTGGGTCCACATTAACGAGCAGGTAATAACATAAATAACACTATGTGTTTAGGATTCTGTTACTTTAGCTGTTAATCGACGATTCCACTAGTTTCCAGCGAAATAATTACATTAATAATAAATGACACCTACAATAACATAATGTTGCTAGAAGTATACGCCATATGTGTGCTGTAGTTATATACTCGTCGTTTATAGGACTGTTATAGGAGAGTGTATGTATACTATAATGAGAAGGAATCCAATTAGTCATTACGTACTGTTCATATATTTATATGATAGTGCTGTGTAGTGTTGTCTGCGATGATATCGTCAGCGGTGTCGCACGTTAGCTAATTATAAATACCCGGCCTTGCCCGGGTCAGCGCGGGAGGACACGCTGATCGATGATCACATATCAACGTTGATGGTGATTGAGATGTTAAAGAGGTTCGGACGTTATGATTATTGTTTATTTAATATTACTCATTATAATAGCGTCTCCTTATAATATTTTCTTTCCATTTCAATAGATATTATCGCCGACTCTTCTCATCGTAGAATAAACATTAAATGGCACTATTATTAATACCTTTATCAGTAAGTCGTTTGTTTCATTACTCTAAACAGTTCGACACGAACCACTGAATTCATTACTCGCTATTGTGAATCAATCGACTATGTATTTACAATTGTACTCTCGAATCGTGCGACTCTCGTCTCTATGTACACGTGGTAAAGGTCACTGTCGCTCGAACGCTCCCTGAATCTGTTCTTATATTCTCGCAGACCTACTTTTCTTAAAATGGTATAAAGCGTTCATTTATTACTTTTTCTGTCACAAACGCCCGCTTTATATTTCAAAGTTATTACAAAGTATACTAATATGGCCAGCGTACTGTAATAACGTATACTTTGTATAAATTAACTTATAATTGACTGCCTTATTATTCAAAACTAAAAAAAAAACATTTGAACACAAAAATTATTGAATTAAGACCATTTCTAATCCAATCCGTTAAAGGTTCGTTTCTCGTCAAGGTACACATATGATATTATTATTTTTCATCGTGTTTTATTTTCTCCTCATCATCCGTCATCCACATCATCACCGACACGATCGTCACAGATCACTGAACACCTTGCTTATATCTCTACGTGACTCTACCCGGAGATGTTGTTTGTCTTTTCGTTTCACTTTCTTTTCCACGTACTAATCTCTCCGACTCATCTCCACGGAGTCGCTCCTCGTGGTTCGTTCATTTCGGGTGCCTTCCTCATTCATTTCATTACCAAGTATGGTGAGCGATTGTTTTATCGTGAGCGATTGATGCGGCAGGAAATACAAATATGCAGATGTAGCTCAAATGTGTGGCTGCACGCATGCCTCGCTGGAGAGGCATGTGGCGTGGCATATTGTGGCGTTGTGGCATCGTGTTTAATACATATAATCGAGTTATGTTGTATTTAGGAGGAGTTGTATGTACACGAACAGAGTTGCAATATTGTCTACATAATAACATTAAATTAAAGCGACAAATAAGAATCGTCGGTCGGTTAAGGATCGTACACAGATAGACACGACATCAGTTCAGTAACAGTTCTCGCGGACGTGGGGCTCAGTCACGGCCGAGCTCGACCTGACTATAGCAAAGGAAGTGCTCACTTCCAAATAATGTTACGTGTTCCACTTCCTCCGTCCAATGAACCAAAACACAGAACAGCCAATAAATTAAAATACAAAGTATACCTCTCTGTATAATATTAAAAACGCTATTATTAAGTCCATGTTAATAAAGTGATCCAGTTTTTTAACATAGTAACATGTAACATATTTTGTAAAATTTTTCTTAATTTTGTATATAGTACATTATTTATCTTAATTTTGTATATAGGCAACAGTCTAATCGCACCTCGCGGGGTAGGCACGAGTAGCGATCGGTTTTTATGTCTGATGAAAACAAAAATATCTTTTGAAACATAATATTTTTATGGCAACATTTTTTATGATAAGTATTTCCTTTTGCAGTGTTTATGTACACCTCGGCGTCGGTATGACATCACTGACTAACTCACCGGGAGAGTGTTCGGCGTCCCACAATAAGTCATAAATAATATAGATCCGAGATATCGATTAACATAACGTTCAGATGAGATACACATAAAAAATAAAAATAAGTAAGTTTTAAATGTTCTAGGAATCAAAAGAATCTGTTTCAAACCCACCTTCACGATGTCACTGAAGCTCATAAAACCATACAGATATTAATATATGTAGATGTGACGCTCGTGTCGCATGATATTCAGATCAACTGCGTGTTTTTGTTTTCGAACTGTTTACGACGAATCTTGTTGTTTAATGTGTATTTACTGACGGCGAGTCTCGTTTCGCTCGCGGCTCCTTCACCAGCTCCTCCGGGGCTCGGCAGTCGGCAGTCGGTCATCTTCGTCGTGATGATGAGGACTAATGTCCACACTTCACGTCCTCAGTCCACTCCTTCATATTTTTACAAGAGAACTCTGTGTGACGGGACAATGACTTTATGTAGATTGACTTGAAGAAAATCTTAAACGAATGGAACGAATATAAGATGCAGTTACCTAATAAATGTATAATATTCCGATCAACTTTATAAAATATTCCTTCGTGTTCGTGGTAAGTCTGTAGGACCTGTTCTTTATACTTTCAAATGATACATAACTTAAATGTTTCGTTGTATCACATGTCCGGGACTCTTCGTATACAATGAAGTGTAATGACGCACAAATATTATAATTAGCTTCATTTAACTATTCGGCATATATTTAGTTATATTGTCGGC
The DNA here is from genome assembly GCF_018135715.1 of Danaus plexippus. Classification (NCBI taxonomy): domain Eukaryota; kingdom Metazoa; phylum Arthropoda; class Insecta; order Lepidoptera; family Nymphalidae; genus Danaus; species Danaus plexippus. The sequence goes on from NW_026869854.1 coordinate 2,266,959, forward strand.
AGGCATCGTAATGAGGTCCATTATTTACTATAATATTAAAAGTAACTCGGTACACGAGGACAGCGACGCCTCGCGGGTCAAAGTTCCGCGTTATTCTCATGCTAATTTGACGAATGAGACCGACTATTCATAGTTTAAAAGGTCAGCTGACACTTTGGAATCGATTCAGCGGAAAATTTACAGTCGTTTTAAATTGACAAGCGTCGATCAACAAAACATACAAGTTCCAATTTAAAATACACGTAGGAATCAGAATAGCGAATGTTACACTCCTAGTGTCGTTATAGGACGGTATTAACAGAAATAACATTTTTAAAATGTCTAGAAATAAAAACGTCGCTTCGTCGTACAATATAAAATTGGCGACGAAAATATATTTATAAGAATATTTATGAAAATAAAAGCTTTAAAAAATATTTAAACGAGTTGTTTGTGAACGTTGCGTGAGAGCTATTTGTGTTTCTTTACATTTTGTGTTAAATATCATTGTGCCGTAATTATTGGAATACTTTGTTATTGATGGCGACAGGGTTTAGGTCCGAGACATTCTTCATTAAATGTCTTTTGAACGATCGCTAAATAAATAATAACAAGTTACTTAGTGTGTGTTTATATTGGATGCTTGTTTGTTGGATAACCTTTGTTTGCTGTAATCGAAGGTTTCTCTTACAATGTATTCGACGTGTTCGTGTGTTGTGAAGACGAGATGTGAATGTCTGTTTGTGTAATATTCTCACTGAAATGCACGTTAGTATCAAGCAGCGCGACACGTACTTTCTCGTGCTTATCAAACATCACGTTTATGAGAGGCGATAAAGAATTGTTTGACTTTACGACTGTTTAAAAGCGTGACTTAGAATCACAGTAGAGTATCGTTATGTATGGATGTGTATGTGTGTATGTCACGTGTTGTATGTTCTAAACCGACAGCTATAGTTCGTTGTGATTGCGGGTTTCCTGAAAACACTGCTCAGAGGTGACCGCAGACCTGGACACGTCTCTTCTAAGCACACGAGAGCTGACCTCTACTTTCTAAATAAAGAATTAAATGTTATTACAATAAATCTCCACGAACAATTTACTAAATGTTAATAAACGTTAGACAATATTATGAACGATAGATTTAGGACTTTTATGTTCAATGAGTACATTTTATACACATACATACCCAAACTTAATGGTATCGGTAAAATTTCTTATTTTCATTGTTTTAGAATCTACTCTGAATGTGTGTCTTTTCTTTCAATAAGCAAAGGAAATTTTGTAAAAGAACTTCCAGAGAAACTAAAATACTTCCAACAGATAGTGACGTGTAATATTAATATTATATATTGCTATTATTTATATTTTCTCGTCTCGGTAACTCGCATACAACCTTCTAATTCCATTTAACTGAACGGATAAGACACGTCTCGTGTCCCGACTCCTCCTGTCACACGAATAAACGTGTTAATATGATCATCTGTTATCAAACTACACGAGATAGTAACGGTCTTAAGATAATAAAATAGATGATTAGATCTGACGAATGACACGACGACTCTATTGCGGCGTGAATGTCCTGTTATATTCTGTTTAATATAACGTTGTTATAATAGGGCAGCAAGTTAGTATGTAAGTGGACAGACGGGCCCATGTACAGTCTCAATAGTCAGTTATAAAGCTATGATAGAGATACGAGCCCTGTAGAGTCGTTCTCGAAATATTTATTCCACGCGCCGCACACCGCGACTCCGCGTAATATTATGATTAATAAATACTCCGATTATTATATTTATTTTATTTATCGTTATAGTTGTGTCGTTCAACGAAAAAACTTTTGCATATATATGAATTAGTGCAACTTGACAAATATATGTACATTGTACATACAGGTTTTGAACTGTCACAGAGACTTATCAATAAAGAGACTTTGACACGGTTTAGGCGACCCGGGACAGTTAAGAGTTAGCTTTCGAATAACAAAACCCTAGCCATTATTGATAGAAAACGAACTCTTAAAATAAACTTGTATCGGGTTTGGCTTCTTCAAAGATAGTTCTGTACAGCGGCGACCGGCTGAGCCATCCTACACCCCGCAAATTAAATATTGTTATATATGAAGACAAACTCCCAAACGACCCAGCTTTGTAGTAGACACTTTGATATTGTTACGACACACACTAATCTTTGTAGTGACAGTTATTAATGTAAGTTAAATTGAGTATTTTATTTTCATTAAACGTACGGAGCGAAGGACATTGGACACCCAACACGCAATGTAACGTACATAAGGGTCGAGTTGTCACGGACAAGCGGCTGTAGATCAAGTATCACGACAAAGACTACAAGATCACAGGCGACGAGCCTCAGGATACAGATGCTTGTGTGAGCCCGCATCAATCGACTGCCGAAGTTCAGACTCGCTGAGATTTCTATAACCTCGGCGCAGAATTTGATCACCGAACCTTTACGAGCGCATAAAGTCGATCTAACGGCCCGGTTCCTATTACTACGGACGATACAATACAGTCGCATGATGCGCCGAAATGTGACAATAAAAATTGTTATAAACATGAAATGAAAGCAGAAGTGAACACACACACACACACACACACACACACACACGTCGCTGAAGTCAAGCTGATAATTAAAAAACACACTTCTATCCAGTTATAAAACTGCAATATATGTAAACAATAAAATGAACCGGAGAGTAGAGAAGAATAGTTAGGTTTAGTTTATTGGAGTGTAGACAAAAAGAAATCTTGATCCAAATGATCAAAAATCGGCACTGAAAAGACAATGGTTATCTGTATTCCTTTATAAAAAGCCGACACATCTTTATCTTCTCTCATTCCGGTATTCAAAGAGAACTCTCCTTAATGTTATTTCAAAAAATATTCACAAGTCGCTTGAAACATTTAAGACGCTTTATCTTTTGTTTGAATCTGAATCCTTTGTGCGGTGTTCGTTGATGCGTGCATGCATGTCGTCTGCGATCGCTCCTCCCCGACTCGAGGGAATGTTGCATGTTGCATGTCGCACGATGCCCATCTTCTATTTATGGTGGTACGGAACTTGGTCATCCGCTGTTCCAAGCCGGTTCAGATTAACTTATTGTGTAATGGGTTGCCAGATATGTATATGTTAAAATCTACTAATCATTCAATGGACAATACATCCGTATTAATAAAAACATTCTGTGTCCTGTTGCTATAATACACTGTGCCACCATGTCGTTGTGTATAGACAGTAGGTAGTAGGTGGGTGTACCATAACATGATATAATCCAGGAGATATTCGATGTAAAGGACGTCGTTCACGCTCTCTGGATACCGACGACTCCGACTGTATGTACCTATGTATATAAACTTCAGCCTCATTGATAAACAAAATATGACTCACAGGCATGAAGGGAGGACACAGTTCGGATGTGACATTTGCGTCTTTAGATATAAATGTTTTGTGGATTAAGTATTGTGAACGAGCCGTTTTAGGAAAGTCCGCATGTTGTGAGGCCTTCAGACAGATCACTTAAGATACGATAAAAAATAATCGACTATAATGATTGCGATCACGAGGACTCGCTGCCGAGCACGAGAAGATATAGGGAGACACCGAGAGACACCGAGAGACATCGAGAGACACCGGGCTTAGTAATATATTAATGTCAATACAATATTATAATAACGAAAGACCCCAATCAATCAATATGTAATATAAATGAATACAAGCACCCTTACTACCACGTTACAAATCTCAACACCGAATGTGGAAACTGACTGACTGTTGATTATAATTAAATAGACTGCCACTAGTGACTGCGACCACTGCTGCCTCCCCGCACTCCGTACTGTATAATATTCTTGTTTTAATTTAACTTTTACTTCATATTACTTGTATGCAGCCTTTTTAATATAAATTTATTTTTAAGCTTCATAATTGTAACGACAAGAGTAATTACGATGTAAGAAAATAATAATATTAACATATGCCGCGCCGCGACCTCGCAATAATAACCTTACATGATACATATAAACACATAATTACACACTTGAAATACCTTCTTGTAATATTCCACATTTGCGTGACACGCGGTCCCCCGGGGCCCTCGGTCGCCTCTCTCATACAAACATGTCTTATTTTAATTCAGTAATCATTAAATTATCTAAATTCTCATGCGCTTTTTCTCGAAACGGAATAGTAACATCCGTTACCGAGTATAATAAATCAAAGATCATTTTCATATATTTATTAACCTTTTCCCGCTTATCGACGTCCAGAAACAAACGTGAACTAATGTGATATTGTATTATATGTAATTTAAAACACAACATCATTTAAACTGGGACATTTGTTTTTGATGAACATTTCGTGTGAGAGGTTCCGTTGCGACTTTTTAATATATTGTTTATTACACTTTGATCGGTGACTACAAACAGATCGAAGATGGCTAATAAATTTTATTCATAATGCATGTATTACTTTTTAAATAAAATCCAGTCAAAAATGTATTCTTGTATATTATCATGTACCAACCGTCTCGCTCTATAACAGAAATGAAAACAATATAAGGCAGGCGGCGAGCTGCGTGTTTCACTCGCTTGGCTGAGGTTTTAATTAAGTTGCTAGAAGCCGCTCAGATAAAAATAATTTTCCACATACCACTTTTAGATAAGATATTTTTTAATTACTATGTACAGAAATTGAACCACTAAATAAGTTATATCATATCAGTCTTTGACTGGTAGGTGGTAAGTGGTCGGTGGTAGGCGAGGGGCGGTGTCGACTCTTACCTGGTCTGTCTCCGCTCTCCCCTCGAATCCTTTCCCTCAGGATGTGACACGAACGATTCTAATTTCCATTCGACTGCCAGTTCGGTAGTCGGTACATATCCGAGCAAACTATTTATGCATATTAAATGTAGTTCTCCGCTGCAATGTTTTAATATTGGATGTTCCCGGGCGGCGGTCTCCGCACCTGAAGCCCACCACCCCTCACTTCTTGTTAGTTTGTACCGCTCCAAGTTTGTAATTGTAAGCATCCATTCTTAAGGCCGCGCAGAACTTTGCTGATAAAACAGTTTAAGTAAATATGTACATCTAAATGAGATTCTTTTTAGTAGCAGCTTATTGGAATATTTACAAAAACCATTTACGATACATTGTCGTCGAAACCACGTCAATACTCGTACATTGTCTCTGATGCAAACTCGAAAGGGACAAACTGCAAATCACTTTACCTACAATCGTCTGACTGAGTCTTGTAATTGTGTATGTATTATGAAAAATCCTATTCAAGGAAGGAGACAAACTGTCAAAGTCCTTTGACTCGTTTTTCACTGCTCCGCTCTCTCTTCGACACATTTATGTCATTTTCTCTTTCTTGATCTATTGACATCCAAATTTATTTGAACTATTGAGTAGCATATACATTTAAAAAACTAATATTTTTCTATAAAACACGTAGAGTGTGCGTATCTGTTATGCTCGCCTAAATTTTTAAATGCCATATTAGTATGGTGTTTGTGCATTAAATCGTTTCAACTTTACACATTAATGACTTCTTCTTTTAAGAAAACAACTAAACTGAGACTAAAAACTTATATATTAGAGAACAATAATCTTTACTGAATAATGATATTCCAATTCTTCTTTCAGATAAAATATGATAATTTAAAAATTCCATCTTTCCGTGAAGTCCTGTTGACACTATTATAAGAATTGACGTGGTTCTTATTTTATTGTCAATATCAGTTCGTAGCTGATATTTAAGAGTATTTTCAATCAAAACTGAAAAGTAAAAACGTTGATAGTGAAAAATGAAATTTTCGTTCGAGCGCAGGCTCTCGGAGGAATTTCTCGGCAATAGACGAACTTCTTCAAATATTTCAACACTCCAATTCATTTACTTTGAACGTTCCGAGGGGAGACTGGAAAATATTAATTATTAAAGTGCCATTTTTAAAGTCTCAAATTAAAGCTTGGCAGCTCCCCATTTCTATGTGGCAGGTATAATTATGATATAAAGCGGGAACACACGATGCTCGCCTTCTGGGGCACCGCGCGCTCGTAGCCCCCACCCGTGTTCATCGAGCTTTATTTGAAACAAAATATGCACTAAAATATTTCACTGGTTAGAATAAGAAATAATCTCTGTAAATCTATCGTCATCTCTTGATTACATTTAGCAGTCGTTGCTTCCTATAAACATGACTAACACATGTTCCAAGAAATGTAATTTTTGGTGAAATATGTATAAAAAATGATAAAAAAATTACACCTACAACGTTCATAGCCGCCGAATGTCACGGAACCCGAAATAAGGGTCGGCCATGTTGGAACGTGTACTCTTAGTGTGTAAACGTGTTTTGATCGTGCCCATTCAGGTTACATTATTAAATGTGGTTTTTGGACGTTATTACATTTGTAACTAATTACTTCAAGCGGCTGCCGGTCGGTCCGTGTTCACGAGGGGACACAGACATTATACAATCGCCTAATTTTTACTGGTGTTCGCTAAAAAATCTTTCCGCGGCGATGTAACCTGTCTTGTTTCAGTGACACTCCGCTGTATGAGACCATCGTCGATCAAATCATGTACTATATAAGTTTAATTTATGTCTTTCAGGGAGTTTTTTGTATTATTTTAATGTTCATATTTCTTTTTGTTTTTCGGTACTGTTTCTCGAAAAATGGTTAATATTGAACCGAAACTTGACAGATGACTCCTGACCGCAGACTGAAGTGGACATTGTGTAAGATACAATGGTGAATGTCATTCATATATATGAAGAACGGTTTTAAATCGTTTTCATTATTGTAATCTAATACTGTCTTTTATATATTTGTTGCAGATAACATTGAAGACACCAGATGCTTAAGTATTTGGTTCAAACCTCTATCTCTCCAGTAAATGATCCTAATAGCACTGTCAGCATTTATCCGTATCTGTAACATGTTTTTTATGTCAAGTATCGAGGGTTCCTTATTTGATGTCGTTACCCCAGCGTTATGTAGGTAAGGTGTCTTTAAAAGGATTTTCTTTTTCTCCATCTTCAAAATAAGGCGATAATTAGACGTAAACAGCCTGCGGCCGGTTGTTTCTCTTAATGAATGTTTCTTTCAGATTCCTTCATTACCTCCTTAATTATCCTCTTCAGAGCTCTTTTGGTGTTTACTTTTAAGGTATTGCAATCTAAATTTGTATCATTGAATTAACATAAAGGAATCTCAACGTCAAGAAGAGCCGACCGACCCACAGAGGTCACCACCTAGATAACTCGCCTGTAGTAACACTGTAATGTGGTGCCCTGAGAGAGGACCCTGCTGCCACTCGCGTTCAGCTCAAATTCCTGTCGTATCCATCTCATATGACATTTCCGATACATCCGGAATACTCCATACAGGACTCCCAAAACTAGGCAGAGTACCACCACGCATAACAGGATGCTCGACGTTTTCATATGAAATCGGAACTCCTCAATTGGTGCATCATTTGTGCCCCAGCTGCATTTTGTGCTATTACGATGTTCTCTTCTTTAGACTGCTGTTTCCCCATTTTCGAAGCACTATAAAAGTATAACACTAGCGTCACCGTCGTAAGTTTTAATAAAATTCGTTTTATTATCCGACGATTGCATTGTGACGAGAAGACGTTTATAAATCACAGTCCATATATGTAAAATCGGTCGGCGACGTGGCTGCGCACGGTGTCAGAATACTCGCCCGCGTGAATCTAGTTTAGGCAGGGTCGCCATGTAATGTGGTGCCCTGAGAGAGGAATGAAAGCCGAGACTGCTGAGTAGATACTGCCTTTATTTCAAATAGATCGTACATTAAATAGGTATAAAAGTAGGTTACATATTCTATAATGGTTAATAAGTATGTTTAGTTACTATAATCTATTCACTACATCTCAACATGATGCACTTGGAATGATCCGTCTGTTCAGATGCAAGGAGGTGACTCTTTATTTATTGTATATTTTACACTGACAAAGGTCAGGACGACTTCTACTTACTAGCTCCTAATATTATAATTCTTCTATTACAATGCTCGTTACAGATACTGTGGCAGGTTACTCAAAATTAAAATTTAAAAAAAATCATTATATCTAATTCCATGTGAGAATGTGCTTAATATAAAGTCCCCAACCCACAGTAGTACTTCTCTTTATATGTACCTACATTTGATATTGATTAAATTTTTGTGAAGATCCATACAAAATTACTGTTTTAGTAATTCTATGATGTTTATCATCCTCGATGTAATAACTCATCGTCATTTTCGTGAGTCAACGCAACGTTCAACATTTCGCTGGTCAACTTATGCGCTTACAATGTAATGGTGTCGTTTTCTTTTCATTGTTTTTATTCAAAGAGAGAATGCGATCTCTTTAGCGTTTAATAATTGTATAAAAGTATCTTTATTAATATTCAGCGGCTCCTCTCAGCAGATCCTTGAGCGCTTTCCTCCGCTCGCCGGGGAGATCGGCATCTGTAGGATTTCATTTCATTAAGAAATTCGAGCCTCAATATCGCTTCAGATTGGATTTGAACAGAAAGTTTGAAAAAAACACGAGGACATCCACTTCAAAGACCTAAGACGTATTGTAATTTTATGATTAGCGACAAGTTAGTGTGATGTGATTATTAAAAATGTAAACTGTAAGCTTTAGTATTTAAAAAGCGGTGTGTAGGTACTGATTAAAAAGATTTAATGAAATTATTGGACAGTGAGTGAGTGAGTGAGTGAGTGAGTGAGTGTGTGTATATGAAGTAACTTCATTAATTAATTGAATGTCGCTGTTCCTACCCTCGTCTTCTCCCTCAAACAAATCCGCACACTATAGATATGATGAGGCCGCAGGCTCCGAGGGTGACGGGGTGATGGGATGATTGCATGTGGCTTAATGAACCGGGCACAACAAACATTCATGATTTCACTTTCCATACATTGAATGCATTCATTATAGAAATGCTGTGTAATGAAGCCGTACTACAACACTCGGACCTTTAATTGTATCTTTGTTTAATTATAAAGTTTGTTTCGATTTAAAATTAAAACATACAAAAATTCTACATGATATATAGTTCTGTTAAGCACTATATTATAGGGACGAAGGCTTCAAAAAAAGAAAATATAAAAGATACTTATAAGCTGTGGCTGACACTGCACAAGATGTAAATATTTAGAATCTCGAGTTATCTCCTTGCCTTAAAGTGTATGACCGATGTTACATTATGTTATGTGTTTGGTGACGTTAAGGCCACGTTTCAGTAAAATTTGCGGTGGGAGTTCATTGACCGCCGTGAGTGTTACGGCGAGGGGAGTTCTCGAACAGCTCGTCCTCCTGTGTGTAATGTGCGGTTTGAGATTATTGTCTTTTTGTAATAGTAGTCGCCCGTCGGTAGGTGACGGAGAATTGACCTAGCCTGGAAATCTTCTGTTGCTTTATCCGAGTTAGTCGCCGACGTGTTATTGTCTGACGGCGGACATGACGCTCGTTATTACAGCACTGAGTACGAACTGCTCCTCTACTGTTACATGCACGACTGCCGGCAATCATAAAATGCAACAAAAAAACACCGCGGGGGCATCAATTATAAAAGCACTCGACATTAAACCTAAAATCGATTTTAGCTGGAACGAGTAAATAATTCGGATGCGGTAATTGAAACGGATGAGCGAGTGAAGGGGAACTTTCTAAATGGCCTTTATCCAATTGCAGGATGTAGTTTGAATACAAGGGAAGGGTGCTGGTGGTGCATTGTTGGAACTTACAGACTATTGTGACTCGCAATTGTGATTTTGTAGTTCGACTTTTTAATTTATTTCTTTATAGGACGAACTGCGTAAACATTTTTAACAATGCTGTTGTAATTTCAATAGAAACGATAGTTCTAAAAATTTAAATTGAGAAATATTTATTTGAATTGTGCCGCATTGCAAGACAGAATACATCTCATTAATTACTAAATACATATCAATAAGATATATTTAAACATATAATGACATCCTTAAAATAAATATAATACTTTTTCTATTGATTCCGATTTAAAATTAAGGGTCTCGGTTTAAAAACAGTAATCCAAGTCATTGCATTAGGCTCGGTTTGTTATTTATTAAATTTATAATACGGTCCACAAAGGCTTTATAATCCCAGCGTGAGAAATAGCGAGCTAGCTAATTCAAAAGTTAAACAAAGAAGTACTCAACTGAAGTGGCGCTGCAAAGGGAGTCCTTGTAGAGAGAGCGGCGCCATCAAAGAACATTGTAGCTGCCAGTAGACCTGCTTCTAGCTACTTATCGAGCGACTTTTAACGCACGCCTCCAGAATATTCACCGCACATAATTCAACATTACCTTTGAGTTTTGCTCAATATAAAGTCATCGACTGCTGAACCTTGCCTAATTAAAACATGTTAAGTATTTTCTTCTCAGAAAGTTAAGGAACATATTTCGCTAAAACTTTGAAAGATTTCATTCTTACAGTAGATTAGTTTTAAATGTGAGGACAACCACTGTTCTACTTGAATGTACTTGTTTTGTTAACGCCACCCTCACTGCTTCACCAGATGGCCTCTTGTTCAGAGACCACCTCTACCTCATTCCCAACTCGACTCGACCCTCTCTTAAGGCCACCAACAACCCGTCTCGTATATCCATACAAAATCATTTTTACTATCTTTATCAATTGAAATTATTTCTCTTAGCTATGATGGATCTCATGTGTATCGAATGCTTAGTACTTGTACAGCGCGGGTGGTTGCTATCATGATCTGAGAACAGAAGTAGTGTCCAATAATCTTCCCTATGTGTTGGAAATTACACTACACTACAGTAGCTTTGGTTAATATCTTTGCCTGAAATTGCTTAGCTCTAGAATTGTGTGCAATAAATTTATCAAAATTTTAGAATTTTTAAAGTATTTTGAATGAAATCAAAAGAGGAAATGTTACGTTCGTCAATACTGACCATAAACATTTATAAACACCGCTAATTTATAGTGAAATTAATTTTAATATAAGAAAAAATATCATAACTCTAACAGTTTACAAGGAATCCGTTGCATGCTCATATTCATAAACTTAGAGAACTTAAGATATATTTTTTGCTTAATTTTTTACATGGAGGAAATAAAAATTTGCTTTTCGTTTAGTTCTTTTTAAGCCAACAAACTCTTCAAGTTGGGATATTAGAACCCGCTCACCAGCCTTGTTCCAGCTCCTCTGACTCCGAGAGCGATCAACAAGACATACATTTATATTTGAATCCTATTAGATCATTTGAGGAGCCTGAATGGTATGGAATCATACACGTATTCCGATCCGTTGTCTAATTTATAAAAATATTCTGTTTTTATTTTTTGTTCTGTTTTATTTAGAGTTCTAATATATTTCTTTTGAATATATGTTTTTATAATTAATGCAATTTCGATTAACTTAGAACCATCTACGAATAAAAATAATTATAAAAAGAAAATGAAAAGGGTCACAACGCCTGTATAGATACTTACTGTCTCTTACAGTCAGTGTGTGTGTGTGTGTGTGTGTGTGTGTGTGTGTGTGTGTGTGTGTGTAAGTGGTTCACGAGTGGTTCATGAGTGGTTCCAATCAAAAAATCATGGAGAGAACGAATTGAATGGTCGCGGTTAACCTAAACGAAGGATTTAAGGTAAAGATTATTACAGACTTCATTATAAAAGGAATAGGTTAGTAATATATTGAAGAGAATGTATTCATACGAGTTTATGTGTTTAAAAGATTTTGACAGAAGAAGTAGGCCTCGAGTCGCTTTACCATCAACGAGACGACACCGACGCGACTTTCAGCACGACACTTACTTTACCTCACAATAATAGCGACAGTCCATTAGATGAAAAACGTATATTATAAGGATATTCTTCTGCTGGATTGTTACAAAGGCTACCATTAAAAGTATAAAAAGTTATGATATCGTTTTTGTTAAAAACAATTAATAATCAAAACCAATCGCGATCCAAACGCGTTTTCATCAATAATAACTCCGAGAAAACAAACTGTTCCGTGAAATTAATATGAAAACTTTAACTTCAACGTAAACGTAAATAAGTCAGCGTTCGTTTGTGGGATGAGGTTTGTTTACGTCACGTCACTCAGGTTTTGTTATGTTCCGTATAAATCAATACGGACGAAAGCTCAGCTTGCAACAGATCTCTTATAGACAATGATAAATAATTACCTATTAAATGTAAACAACAATGTGATGCCGATATCAGAAAAATACCTAAAGGGAAATGTTTGCATCGCAGCTGATAAAATGTTGATTATTACAACTATTAAAAGACACAAAGCGAGTCTCGAGAAGAGTAAATGTGACTTGATGTTGAATAACGGTGAGTTGGTGTTTGAAAATATAAAACAATTACGACACAAGGATGTACCAACTAACGAGCCGCAGACAAACAACGGCTGAACAGAAAATACCAATTCTTTATAGAATAACTTTACCCTCTGATATTTTGTTCTTTCAGTAAACGATGAGTGTGAGATTAAAAATATCATAATTACATATGTATTGATATCGTGACTCCGAGGTTCACAGAATCTCATATTAAGTAGATTTAACTTTTTAACTTAAGGTGAACTTTTATTTGTGTTTTACTATTTAATCGACTTTAATAAAGGAGAAAGATTCTGAATTCGTCATGAAGTGATTTTTATAAATGCTTTATGTTGGAAATAGGGTGTCCCAATTTGTTGTCCTATAAATAAAAACCAGAATCTGATGATGGTATACTAGAAAAAATATGGCGAAAACTTTTAAATAAAGCTAATTGAGAAAATCTTCTCAGTTTTATCCGTTTCCGCGTTTGTGGATTAAATACTTCGCATTTAAGAAGTCCAAATATAAAGTAAATAAAATTTTTACTTTACTTTTCAGATCGAAGTCTCTTGTTTTTTTCTTTTGCTAACCATAATTTTATGTCTTTCACTTTTTTTTCCTATTTATACAACACAGCGGTCACTTGTACTATTTTTTATTTGTTGTCATTTATGGTACTTACCACAGACGATGTCTAAAATAAATGACAACGGCGTAGCATGGTTTAACGACTATCTACTTATCTACTCACTTCATATTTTAAACAATACGTATCTTCGTCAAAGATTGACAAGAATTAATCCGGACCGGAGGATCAGCTGTCAGACGTCTAATACTTCTCAATAAAGAATATATTGACATTACTTGTATAGAAAGTGTATGTTGATGAAAGTCATAGTATTAAAAAAGACGTGATTCAGCTCTTAGCTGGAAATTAAATTCTGAGTAGTATAGTGTAAAGTGGAACATATTATGACTTACGGCTCATAACATAACTATTGTTAAAATATGGAGTTTTTTTTGTATAATATTTGTGTCAGTATATGTTACTTTTACAATGAAGTTTACATTATATTATAGGCTCTATTCAAAACTGCCAAAACTGTATCAAAAAAGATATATCTTTTATGTATTTTTTTTATCACAAAAAGCGAAAAAGAAGCGTTCTACCCTCAAAGTAATTAAGTCCCTTTTATCATTAAGCCGGCTCACCGTCGTCCGTCCGATGGCTGGGATAAGTGCTTGTTATTGTAGCCTCGCCCCAAAACGAGAGTCTCACTGACTGAGAGAATGAAGCACCTGTGACGTCACGATACACATATACACACACACACACACACACACACACACACACACACACACACACACACCCACACACACGCGCGCGCACACGACAATATATCATAAAAGTGCATACTGATCATATATTCAAATTAAACTTTACTCCAGCCAACCCTGATACCAGGAAATTATTTTTAATTTGTTTTTCCAATCTGTCTCGCTTTCTCCATCCGGTATATGTAGTCTTTATATTCGGAACATACCTACAATGAATTCTAAGTAAAATATAAGTGTTATTATATTCTATAAATTAAATATTACTAACTCAAAAAAAAAGAAAACTCTACGTTATTTTATCCCGTTCCTTTCTTGATAAGTAACACGTATTATATCAGAAAATAGCAAAATATTCACCGACTATTAACTAAATAAAGTTAATACATAAAAAGTAACACTTAACTGTTATCTCGACTTTGACCGATCGTTAAATTATGCAATTAATTCAAAGTCATCCCTTCTTAAAGGTGAACGTTCAATAATAATTTCATTTTTATAGACTCGTACCTGTGTTTGTATATACAATCTACAATTCTAGTTGGGGATTAAATTACGCAGTTGTCTGTGCTGTCATTGTGTTGTGTAAGACGGAGCGTCGCTTCCTCTGCCATTAAGAAGTGTTCATAGCACTCGAACAAAAGTCGGTTCATTTTTTAAATAGCACAATAACACAAATGAAGGCAAACAGGGATCGTACGAGTTAACGCTAAATATTGATTTGATGTTTGAATGTAACGTAACGTAAGAAAAACCGAAACATTAGGGAAGTTGAACCGAAAACATTTATTAATATCTTTGGTGCAATGAAATGGCCTACATTTTATTAGATGAACTATTGTCATACCGGGGATCTCCGTCAAATAAACTGTTTGACAGTAATGTATTATTTGATGTTTTTATTTTTCTCAACTAGTCGTTGAGACATCACAGCTGATCGTGTCCTATCACCGGCTCCTTCATGACCTCATCCTCATGAGCCAATGGTGTCAGATGTCTTCCATCACATCCCGAGGTTTCGCTTTGGTCGCTCCCTGACTTTCTATCATATTAAGTCTATGCCAGTCGTCCGCCGGGCGATGAGTGTAGTATTGAGCGAGTCCTCTGAGACCTTCCAAGTACTCTTAGAACATTAAAACCTTAACAGACTTCGGTAATAAAGTTTGTTTTCGCTTAACTAGGCATCTTAGTATCTTCATAAACATATAAACTTTACGTCGTTAAGAAAATAATTAATTTGCCATAACATATAATTTGAAAACGCTGGAATGAACATTTTAGTTCAAAATAAAATTTATTAGTAATGGTCCTTATTTCATTCGCTATAAGATATATTCCTAATTTTCAGTGAATAATGAGGTCGACAAAGATTTGAAACAACGTAAAGTGATCCTCGCTCGAGTCGGCACCTTTGTGTCCGGAAGCCTGACGAATCCCTTTGTAGTTCGTCACAAAACGGGCCGCTTGGCCGTATCGCTTCCTACTGTGATATTTAATAGAGCTTTGCCATTATTTGCATAAAAACTATTAGATACAGCGATAAATAGATAACGATTCCTTGAAGTTACACAAAGACATACATAATTATAAAAATAACTTAGCCTTGTACAAAATATAATTTATATAAGGTCAAGATACAATAAAGTTGCCGTGTCATACTCATAAATATTAATATATTACATAACAGATTAAGTTCATTGAATATTTAGCACCAAATTATAATGAACGTACTAACATTTCTTAACACCTAAACATCTGATAGAAATTAATTAATTTATAAACTTGTACAATAAGAATATCGGAAGATCTTATATACTATTTGATATAATATGTTTTTAGAGAGATCGAGTCCAAGGGGCGTGTTTCTTTGGTCGTGACTCCTATTGCATTGTTCGCAGTTAATTGCTTTTTTGGAACATCCCGGAGTGAGTTGGTGTTATCTCTCTCACGATAAACCGCTGTCATAAAAAGCTGCTTCCGACGAATACTTTGAGTATAACTTTACCCGAAGGAGCTCAGATAAAGTGATGAATGTGGCGCGAGACGTACTTACTTCTTTCAGCGATGTAATCTTAAAAATGGCTTGATAATGGTCGATTGTAACAAAGACCGGATTATTATCACCCCATGAACCCGAAACCCGCTCTATAGAACCACTCTATAGAGGCGAATATCGCGTGAGGGCCCGGAGAGAGCAGCCCGAGGAGCCGTCACAGTCTGAGCGGCCGGAGCGGTCTCTCCTATTACTAATTCGTTCAACCTCACCAGTCACCATCATTAACATGGACTTACAACGCTAACAATAAAACTACATACACGTCGTATACAAGAATATACAAGGATCTAGAGGGGGATGGTATTTAAAATCTTTATATATCAACTTCACTTTATATTATAATGATGAGGGAAACGACGACTATGACATACTGAATATTGCACATATAATGTCGTACATTTATAACAGTTAGACACGCTCAACGGAATTCCAAAATTCACTACAAATTATTCTCAGTAAAAAAACTAAAAAAACATAAATACATTCGCTTCTACGAACCTATTTTATAAATTCTCTCATTTTAAAATAAGAATATTTTTTATTCGATTCAAATTGCACAGAATATTTGAAACATAACGTACTTCAAAAAGATGAAAGACAATAAAGTATTAAATTACTTAAATATAGAGACATTAACAATTAATGGAGACATAAAGAGAGGTCGCAGTGTCAAGAGGTGGCCGAAAAGAACTCACAACAGATCTGGAACAATTGACGTGTTAGAGATACATTGGTGGTTGTTAACATTTGGCGGACGTGGAGACGGCTCCTCGATACACAGCCCTGCTACAAAGAACTTATTCTATCGGTATGGGTTGAGAGACAAACGGTTTTCTTGTAATAAAATCATAAAGTCGCTATAAATTGATATAGCGTCTATGGAGTATTGTGATATATATTTTATGATAATATTTTATAAATATAATCTGCTACACACGTGGCAGTCATCAGGCGCAGACGTCCTCTCTAACTCTTTGATAACTTCTCAGTTAGTCTACGTAATTAGTCCATTATCTCTTTAATTGCCTCGTACAATATGGCTAAGTACGAAATTAATTTCACGCTGTAGCATGTATGGAATATACAACCGATGAACGCTTGCCAGTTGCCACAGCGTATTATATGCAGCGAACGATTTTATCCTCTACAACTAACAAGATACGGTAGGAAATCGTTCGCATTCGATTATACAATAATATGAGGTGCGTTTTAAAGTGTCTTCATTAATCTTATAGAATGGTCAGATGCGGATGAGAGTGGTTCCGACACACACGACTCTATTAATATCCTTCTCGCAAATCATTAACGACCTACAACATTCACAACATTTATATAAACATTAAGGACATACCGATAGCTTAAACACAACAACTAGACGAGGTCGAGACGACGAGTCCTTTATCATTTATTACTTTGTCATTTTAAATTCCTTACAATAAAAAAATATTCTGTTGTATTGATTTTTCGTATAAAGAGACTTTGTTGTTTCATTGTTACAGGGAGGAGGGCAACAACACGGTCTCTAAGAGACGGTCACATTTAGAACGCTTTTGTTCGCGAAACTATTGGCTTTACGACTTTGAATAGAGTTGAAGTTACCGAAGACACGAACGAAACACGAGAGGGGGGCGATACATGAGTGATAACGTTTTAATAATCGGAAGACTAAACTATTCTACTAAAGCGAGTAACAGGAAACTATTGTTATTCGATTATTATTATTGACAAATTATATTATTAATTGTGTTATGCAAGAACAGATTAAATCGATCTCCAATGACAATACCTTTATTTAAATAAGTAATAACTATTTACATAAATCCGTTCGGAGCGCTTTTAATCCTTTTACAAACGGAACATCGAGGGAGACAAACACATCGACATTAAAATTAAATTGTACTCTATTCAAGTAGAAACAGAGTCATAAATAGAGTAATTCATCAAGGCAACAGCCATTCAGCAATAGCATCACCACCAGCTGAGCTCTCATACAACACGAGAGACCGTCCGCAGCCGACTAACAACATTATATTACTCGATTACTGACAAAATATAATTATATAAAAATACGGATATATATTTGCAAATCATACAATTGGTTTTTTCCGTCGAGTCCAGCCTGCGTTTATTTTGTTGATGGCATGATAATTAATTCAGGATAATTATTACCGGATTTAAGCTCCTCTTAGGACATAGCTGTGTTGGAGTCCTTCATTTCTTGCTAAACATAACATTAACGCTCTACTCTATTGTTGTTGTCATTTAGCGCCTTGTTCATATTTCTTCATTGTTTAACCCTCCCTAACCTCCCCTCCCTCACCCCTCGGAGCCCTCACCCCTTACGGCCCAGCTTATATCTTTAAATATTAATTTCTAATTGATATGCAGGCGCTGAGGGACCCTCTTACTGAACAACTTAAAAAACATTTTCTTTTACAGTAAAAACTATCAGTTAAATTAACAGTCTCATAAGATCTTTAAACCTGGCTTACTCAATGGCTTACTTAATCAATCGGTAACTCAGCGAACTTTAGCGTCTTCATAAATTGGTTGATGAGAGGAAGAAGTAATGCGGTGTCTGTCACTTTAACAGCACTTCAGATGTACTGACCTGGTGGCTGGTGCCTCCTGCTAGAGACCGACCGGGGCGCTGGTGTCCCAGTCAATGGCAAAATAATCATTCTAAACCTATCTCAACCCAGCTTCAACGAGCCCTTGGGAATAATTAACCAATAAAAATATCTGGAATTTTTTTTCATTAACTGTCTGTCAAAAATACAAATAGAGTAAATATCGATAAAACGCGAAGGTTACTACATGTAGTGTTCTATAATGTCAACTTCACTCAACTAATTCCACCTCACAGTTGTCACATAACAAACCAGTAAATTTTTCACATCCTAACAATGTTGTTGTGTGATACTTGTCTACACATTATTGTAATGAGGAAAAATCAATTGAGATATTAAAATAAACTAAATGTAACTTTATTTACCAACGACAGTTCACCGCAACTCCGTGTCCCACAATAATAACTTTTATTTGGAGCTTGACTAATATTGTGTAAGTTGTGTACACTTCACGAGCGAACAGAATTTCCTTTTTTGTTTACTTTCTGCCTCGATCATGTTTCAGCGTATTATATTACCTCAGAGCTAGTTTGAACTCCTCGGACAGCCGCCGTCAATGAGGTTTTTGTTTTAATCGAACTTGACCATAACTTTAAAATATTTTTATTTTTTAAACTTAATTTTTATATATAAGTTAATTTTATATAAAAATAAGAAGTAACTTTACAAGGATATTATTTGCTGGTGTAATGTTCCTTTAAGGTCCTGTTCTATCCCTCGCTACTAGCAAGGTTCCTACTGTGATAGGGATAGCTTTGGAAACAATAAACGACCTTCTGACCTCCTTATTTTCAAACTGGAACACTTGCCCTCAAAAGAAACGCGAAGACCCCAGTTTCCCCAGTGGCCCATCGTCCTTTAGGTTGAGCTTTTGTAATATTTTTGAAATCGAGGATTCATTTTACAAAAATACTTTTGTCATTCTATATATACGTGTAGGTAAATAACAAGGTTAATAATTAGTACTTACTGTACTATAGTACAATCTGAACCTTCGTTACAGGTGCTGCAAATTTTTGTATATTACATCATGTTGGCAGAATATAGGGAAGCCAAAAAAAAGACTGACCTGTGAAAACTGTACGCAAAAGTTATGTTGCTATTTATATTATGATCTTTTTTGATCGATGTCACGTATCCAGAAAGTTATTTAAGTGATTCTTACAAATTATACATTGTTTGCTTCGTTGCGGTGACAAATATTAAAAAATATAGAATAACTAACCTAAACGAGTAACTTTTTATAATTATAAAACCTTAAGTTTAACAAGCGAAGATTACCAAGCTTTACACAAAACAAAACACAATATACTGTCCTTAACATTTATATGAATTTTATAAGAGAACAAACGATGTGACTGTTTTTACAATCCATGTTATCTGTACTTCTTATTGAACCCTTCCTACTGTCCGCGACAAGACTCCATCCGTCTAAACCTCTGTATCAGTAGCGGCCATACCCTGGAGCATCAGGATGTAACGTTTATACGTAATATTAAGTATATAAAGATCAACAAATCTCATATCTTACAATTTTTTATATCTAATAACATAATTTTATTTTTCACTATCAGCAATACCTGTTCGACTTCTCTTTACTCTCTTTCACTTAATGACTCGGTTCGTCTGTCTTTCTGCTTTATCTTTATTGACCTTATTTTATTATGTAAAATACAGAGTATGTAAGATAGTAATAAAAGTAAAGCGATCCAGTTACACAGTACGGTGTGCGGATGGTATTAAGAGATGGCTGGCCAGATCTCATATGAACTCCATTACGAAGCCCGCACGCGTCCGCGGCGATAGTCCCACCTCGACCTAATACTCCATCAACATATAATAAAATATTAAAATCTTTTTGACATATCTTACATAAATATAGTGCTGTTTGTACAAAACTTAATTAATTAAAAACACTGGACGTGTTTCGTCTTTGATACCTTGCGATAACAAAATGTCATATCAACTATTAACACGTATTAACGTCACGTGATCTCACTGCTACTCCCGTGTGTCCGTGAAGCTGGTCTCGCCTGACTCTTCACCTTGACTATATCAGCGTTAGATTCCCTTCATCACGCGAACGTTTTTAACCCACGTTTTATATCCGCTCAATGGAATTTATTAATCTCGACTTATTTATAATGTCCTGGCACGAAACACAAATCACAGTGCTGCTTTAAATTAGACTGAATTATGCAGTCAGTTTGTTTGTGCGGTTTCAATAATTTATCCGCCCAATAATCCATGGAGTTCGATTGTGAACAACCATTAGTCAACATTCCACCCCCGGGAGGTTGGTGCCGGTACTCCGAGCCCTCCGTCACCCTCGTCACACCTCCGAAGGCCCTTAGCAAATACTGATCACTTCGTTAAAACTAAAAACCCTTCAACTCGACTAGTTGTTTATTCCACAAACTGAAAATTCTTTTCGTCTATTGAGTCTATAATATTGTGTTGACGCATCGCCATCGCTATCGCTTGAAATATTCATTAATCATGAAAGCCGCAGCAATGGTTACAACAGTTGTGTTCATATCACCAGGTCCCGGTGAATATGAAACGAGTCTAATGGTTTATAAAGACTTTTAGTTGTTATTAAGGCCCAGCCTGCTGCGGACGACGACGGCGTCCGGCCGGGCCTCGCGGGCCCTGCGGGTCTCGCTCTCTATAATTGCAATTTAGCTATGCTGTCGATTCAATCGAAACCTAAATACCGAGCTTTTAAGATTTATTATTAAATACCTTCCTCGATATAATTCTAGTTTTTCATTAGGGCTGTGTCAGAGTCTGTAAAGTACGATACGATACGATATATAATATAGAAGTAGGCGGCGGTTGGAAAGATGATCAGGGAATTAAGTCGCATGCAGCCGCGCCCCGGGGGGCCTCTTCCCGTATCCCAAGTTCCCGGACGTGCTCAGTAAATAAATTTATTTCACTACTCGCAATATGAAATTGAAAATATGTTGTAAGGTGTCGGATTCTCTGAAGAGCCGTCACCCGGGGCTCATGACTGACACTCGCTCCGACCGACGACTCTTTACATGTAAATACGTCCATCATTACAGTACAACAAATGTTTTGCAACGAACATAGCCATAGAACTGGTTATATTGAATTGTATAATTATAACTATAATCCAAGATTGGAACGGAAAGTTAAGTCTACAGCAGCAAGTTGTAAGTTCGAAACGTTCTATTTGAACAATAATTCTATTATCTTTTAATGTACTCTGAAATGAGAAGCTGAGTACTATGTAACTGATCTCACGAAATTAACGACAGGTGGAAAAAAAGAGCAATCAAACTTTTCTTAACTTTTGATTAGCATTTTCATAACGGTGTGTAAATTCTATTGCGTATACATATATAGGTTTATATAAACATGCATATATGTACGTATAAAATAAATACATAGTTTAATAATGAAACCATACACCAGATGGAGCTGACGTTTCATTTTTCTTTTCTATTTTGGTCTCGTTCCAAGTTTTAATGTTTTATTGTCAGACCTTACTCCACATCTCCGGACCCGCCTGCCTGCCGACTACCCACTGCCGAAGGAAAGTGCAATATCATCTTTTATTTGCACGGCTTTCAGAAACGAACAATAACTTAACGATTTTTAATCGTTTTTTTGATCTCGTCTCTCAAAATATAAAAGTGTCGTTAAAATAGCTCAGTGTAGTGAACCCCACACTTTGTCTCCTCATCTCCGAATGTCATAATTAACGTGTTGTAATTTAACAATCCGCCTCACCATCTGAGTGGAGACCCTCGACTGTCATCTGGCGCTGCTGTGTTGGACCGTTCACGTCGAGTGTTGTTTTTGCACTTCACATATTTATTTGACAATTTGGATGGTTTGTTTTTACATAGCGTGCAGTAGTTTTGTTATTGGAGCTGTAACGAGCGCTTCACTCGCCACCAATTAAGGCCGATGCCAAAACCCCCACGTATTCGGTATTCTATAACAATGACGCCCCCCTCTCCCTTCCCCTGAATCCCCCGGGCAGCTCGTCCCCCCGAACCTCCCAGGCGGCTGCACGTCGCGCTCACGTTGCCTAAAAAATAATTGTTTACGTTTTATTTCGCCCTTATCTTTGAATGGGTTGCGCTCGAATTGAAGCTTTCGTTAAAAATAAACGAGAATCGAACGCACGCCTTTGTATAACATTTAACAACTGTTCCGTCGCCTGATACGAGTCGGACGGTTCCTAACACGAACAGTCCAAAACATAACACGATACGGACGTTCCGATGCAATGCTTTATGCCTCTAAGAGTCACAGGATATTATTAATATTTTTACAAATTGCTGTAATTAATTTCCTATGTATAATACCCGATCCAATAAATCGATAAGTTAACAATTTTAATGAAATAAAACTTTTTGCATAAATCTCACATCCATCTCACCGACGAGACAACTCTATTTATCTTTAGTATACGTCAAGACACATTTCAGATTTCCTAAAACAGTCGTTCCAGACACGGCTATATCTGTATGTTTTCGGCACTCAATTCTCGATATAGTTCTTAAGAAACTTATCCAACATAAGATAATTTAATGCACACACAGTCACAGTATTTGTTTATTATTTCAATTTTCATTTTGGTGATTTGCTTTAAAATTAGTTATCGGAAGGATTTTAAAATTTCTGATTCTGAAAACTATTTTGTCTGAAATTGCTCTCCTTGAGCCAATAATTATTGTTATTCTACAACTCTTTTAATATTTATGTTTTACTGAACTTTGCAGGTAATAATTCCCTAAAAATCCAACAATAATATTCAAATAAGTTATTGGGTTTCCCGAACAAAATCTCCGTCGCATACTGTAGATTGCTTTATGATTTTCAGAAGAATGCTGTTTTTAAAACACGAGGTTCTCTAGACAAGTTCAATTGTTAGTTTTTACATACACATTGACACAAA
The DNA here is from genome assembly GCF_018135715.1 of Danaus plexippus. Lineage (NCBI taxonomy): Eukaryota > Metazoa > Arthropoda > Insecta > Lepidoptera > Nymphalidae > Danaus > Danaus plexippus. Next base: position 2,290,269 of record NW_026869854.1, read on the forward strand.
GTAACTGAACATGGCCTTCTTTTATGTGTTTATAGACGATGGTGACGGAAAAGATTATGAGTGTGTAGGACAGTTAGCAGTGATCCTGTGTAGAGTGCAGATGACATATGGAGCGGGGCGAGGAGGGAGGGGAGGAGAAATATACTATACTCGTTAATTATATCTTAAAAATTACTTCCAACTGTAACTAAAAGAGTCCAAGTAATAAAACAAAACTATTGATAGTTAAATTTTTATTAGTTGGTTACTGGACTCACATTAGGATAAAAACTTTGAACAGATATTTCTAGTATTTAGGTATTCTGAATAATAAATTTAAGCTCGTTTTTGGTAGTTTGCTAGTAATTCTTGTCATTTTTTGTGTGTCAGTTGGTCAGTCGTTCTATTCAAAGACTCATACGAAGTCGAGTAACACTCAACGGGCGGAACATCAGCACTGTGAAGGGACACGTCTTTGGTGTTCGTGTGTGTGTGTGTGTGTGTGTGTGTGTGTGTGTGTATAGGCGTTGGTGTGTGTGTACAGCATTAAATATAAACACAGTATTGAGAGTGAATGTCAAGTGTGTGTTCAGTCCAAATTATCGTCGTCATACTACATACGGAGCTTTGTCAATTTTACATTCAAAAATCATCAAATGGGTTGTGTACCTAATACTACGAGTGAGTTACCACGCTGAAGGTATTTAAAAAGGTTGTTTTGCACATCCTTCCTTAATTCCAGAATACCGACACTACATATCTATAACCGACCACCACGGACTCATCACTTCTCTGTGTAAGTTTGAGATCGTATTTTCTTACATACAGTCTACTGAGGGTCAAGTTTTCTAGTTTACTAGTTACTCTAAAGAAGTATGTTTTTAAAACTCTCGCTACACATACAATCCAATGTGATCAAAAAAAGAGATCGTAAAATGACTAAGCTGAATTTCGCTCCGTTGGTCCTGTGGTGTGTCGGTAACATCGCCTGGGATCCAACTATTTAATATTTATAACACGTACGAGGGATTTTAGACAGCCGATGTAGCCACTTGGCGGCCTCACATGGAGATACGAACCTGTACTAAAATGCATTTTAGGACTTTAACTATAGAAATCATATTTGTATGAAGAATTTAATTTGGATTTAAGTTTACGTTGGAATCGCAAAAGTGCTCGACAGAGCGATATGAGGGTGTCGTTTTCCGGCCTATTCTCGCAAGCCTTAGACATCTAAAATTTTTATTTGTAAGGAAATATTTTATTAAATGACACTGTAATGTATATCTTACTTCAGTTATTTAGAGTATTTTTAAGTTTTCGATCTAGTTTGAATTAATTCACAGACATCACAGATATCTCAGCTGAACAGTTTAACATAAAACAGAACTAGCGTGAGAACCGCGAACAAATAAAGGTACACTCAAGAACGCAACCTCACACAAGGACACAGTGAAAATAACAATATTATGAATTAAAAAATAATTAATTAAGATCTTAATTATCTTTCTCTCTTAAGAAACCATTTTTCATTTTATAAATACAAAAATCCTCTCAGTCCTCCTCGCTCCCTCCTCGCCAGCCAGCTAGCGTCTCTGTCGTGACCGTCTGACCACGTGACTTAGCGCCGGTCGCCGTTGGTGTTATCATTTTGCGGGTATTCATATGATCCAACGTTATAAAATAACAAATTTCATATTAAACATATTATATTACTTTACCGGTCACATCCCTCTTTTATGATGTATCTTTAGAGAATTTCTAACTGAAACAGCTATGTTTCATTTTGTATCACGTTCCTAACAATCATATTACATGAGCAACCCTAGACAACAACCCTGGATCCCTGGCATTATAATATATCACTCTACTAAGACTAAAACAGGTAATAAACCTAATTTGACTTTTGCCTGGACACATTGGCAGGAGCATCCGGTGTAGCACTCAGGTATTATACGGTGGTAGTCATTATATCCAGAAATTAAAACGAGTATAAGACTGCTGATTATAAAAGAAGTTTATAAAAAATTTTAAGTGTTTATAATAATCTTGCCTTTGACAAAGTTCTTCGTTATAGTTTTTAATTAACATGAGTAACAATTCTCTGTAAATATTCGGTTGGTTACTTATGTTTGTTGTTAGCTGGACATACATGTTGATGAATGAGCCGCTCCTCTTCATCTCATATCATCAGTACATTATCGGAACGTCCTCGGCCTCAACGCTACGCTACGCTAACTAAACTAATTAGAACATCGTTACTTTCATAATCCATTCATGTTCTCTCTTACTGATTCTTTTGAACTCCTAACAACCCCGGCGGATCCCAGCCGACTCCCACAGTAACCCACCGACGACTTCCCCCGTCTCATCTAAACGAATTACATTTACAACTCGTCATTTCCATGCAACTGCACACTAACAACAACAGATTGTTTAATTAAATGAAACTAACTTAATGAGACTGAACTATATTTTGAGGAAAAAATATTTTTTCGTAACAATATCATCTTGAAACAGTAACGAAGAGTGGGTTACAGATGGACTGCTGACCTACTCTTGAAATGAACAATAATATACAACCTTGATTTTTGATAAACGACATATTGTTTTCGGAAAACATTTCACGTCCTGATCTCACATTCAATGAATGACACACTCACATTGATATAAAATGCACACGTGTAGTGTAAAGGGCAGAAGTTTCTAATTCATAAATTGAACCGTGCTATGAGAAACATGGAAGGATTCACTGACGAGTCCAAATCCAATGGTATGGTCAAATAATTCCTGTGAACATATTGACTTTAAGGACACACAAGGTAACTCATGTCTTCTAGGAACGTCAAGTGTCCCGGGTCTGAATGTTTGAAATTAGTCAATCGCCTGAGAGTTAGCACCAAAAATTTATTTTTAGGAAAAATAATTCACAGTGTATACCTATACCATAGTGAAGTGAAACATAGTCCAGAATGACGAATTGTACTCACATAAGTGGACTAAGCAAAAGTCATCCACCACCTTCATTTCAAGATATGTACGCAGATATGGAAAAAGTGCTTGTGCCTGTGCTGAGATCCATATACTTAGCTTAACATATAATGAATTACTCGGAGTTCACAGAAGATTGTTTGAAGAGCTTTGGCGATAGCATTGAGTCCTAAGAGATAAAATGTACTGTCTAAGTTCCCTCCAGAAATATTTTTTTCTTATTTTCTCATTAATTACCAATACACGAAAAAAAATACAGAAAAAGGTATACGTTTTAAGATCTTATCATCATTGAAACAAGACACAATAACTCAAGATGAGATCACAATTGATATGACAGCAATGTTCACAACACGAAAACTTTTGATTTAAATTTTTAGATTTAGTATGAAAGTAACTCTGATTAGATCAAACAAGTGCTTACTTACTAAAATACTTACTCCACCACATTTATACTATACTCGTTACATCTACCACAAGTCGGCATCACAACACTACGTATGCGGTATGAAGCTCTTCCAATGTATCATTCGTAAATCATCGGCCAGGATAGCTGTAGTAGCTTTGAAGACTATTAATGTTAAACTCAAACCCCTCCGCACGTAGTGTAATAATGCGAAGTTTGCGCTGAAGGCAAAGAACCCGAACAGTCTGCCAGTGCTGCGACTTTTACTCACGTAACACCTCGCTCACACTTTCCAAATCAAATGACTTGTTAATCACATACTGACTCATAGACAAGTTTATCCTTACACATAGAAACGATTCATATTTTATTTTATTTAACACCCGTATTCATTATTATTCGTCCCCCAAGAACATAATAAGTACATTAATGCATGTTTGAAGTGAATAGCCCTGTATATGTTAACTACTAACGTGTGTTGTTGTTCCTTGTGTCGTGTTGTATTGTTCATGTTTAAAAAGTTGTGTACTCTTATGAAACCACGATGTAAGTTAATCTTATTCCGAATCGTAGAATGGCCACTGATCAAACAAAAAACATTTGCTTTACGTGTGAAAAGAGTGTTTTTAATCATTGCTGATATATTAGTAAATAGGAACAAAAAAATAAATCAAGAGTAGACAGAGTATGTAACTATGAAACATGGTATAGTTTTTTATATTCCGCAGAACACTTGCATGAATAAGTGAGAATTAAAATGCTACACGATCAGCTGACTCTAAACTATTAATGCTGCCATATTGGTCTTGCTCGCGCCTTTCACTTTACTCCTAATTTGACTAATATGACACTTGATGGATGAAAGAAAAATAGAGGTTTGGTTAAATAAAAAAAAATGTTGCAAGAAAAGGACCAAATATTTATGAGACTTGATTACTTATGTTTTCAATATAATGAATGTTATATTTAATTGACTCAGTTGAGAGTCTGACCGAAAAAGGTGGTTGAAAATACTAGTCAAAAACATTTTAACTTTGTCGTGCCACACGGACCTTTTAATATTTTTTACTTTAATTGGTAATTATAAGAATAAATAAATAATTTAAAGAAGTTGCTAGACAAGATTTTTTTTCTATTGTGTAATTTAAGTATAAAGAAAAAACAAAGATCTCGCACAGTAAATCAAAAGTTTCTAGAGTATTTAGGTTCTGGTTGGTCCCTTTTAATTGATCAGCAGTAATCTACTAACATATTCGGGCTCCATTTGCTCTGGTACCGCTTTTCTATATTAGAAATTTCCTGATGGAATGTCTCACCGTGCTGGTCGCTGACAGCCCCTAAATTGTCAGGAAAAAAATCCAGATGCGAGTCTAAAAACTGTATTTTAAGAGACATGTTGCAATCCATGCTTGATATGACAGAAAACCCTTAACATTGGTGATAAAATTCCAACACAAGATTCGCGAAATTTCGTCGTTGTTTTTTGAATGTAAGTTCTCCACAGACATAACAAAAAGAGCCAGAATCATTGTTACACTTCCTCGACATGTTCACAGGGTTAATGAATCACAAAAAAGTGTTTAAATTCAACGACACATATTTTTATAAAGATTTTCTTGTAAGCGTTTCTGTTAATTTACAGCCGCAGTACAAGTTATGAGTATTACCGTATCACAACAAATATGAGGCTAATTGATTTACGACAACTTTGATTTAATAATGAGGATAGATTGATAAAACAAAATTTGCTATTAAAGTTTGTGTCTCAAAACCAGTGTTGACCAGTGACATCATTCAGTTTAGACTTCTCTTGACATCTTGACTAAATTTACCTGACATGTCATCTGTATTATGAGACGTTAATTTTAAAGCAAATATATCAAATCAGTAAGTGAAGTAATTTTTTTCACGAAAAGTAATAATAGATGAAAGTGACTGTTTTTTTTTTTGTAGAAAAAGTTGGTCACGCGGTAAATACAAATATTTAGACCAATGATAGGCGAAATTTAAAATTTATAGCACGACATATATATATACTATTCGTGTGTTTGGCGTTTTGAGTAACGCAGTGTTTCAAGCGGATAGGCACATAAACTAAGCAGGAGGGGCCTTTGTTGGTATGTGTGATATAAATGCACATTTGCCAGTGAAGCCCGCTCCACCGAGTTGGTTGAAAAAGAATACCTGTCGATCCTGCGGCTAGCTGTGTCCTGATGCTGGTTTTTGCGGCGGTATGAGAAAACGTCCCGACTGGGGCTCTTTACAATTGCAACATTATTAAAGTCCTGTCAGGTTATAGTAATTCTTAAATTTCCTATTGTAAGAATTAAGCTGCCTATCACCGACATTCTCTAACAACCGTCCCCTCAGGCGGTGACGGTGTAAGTTAAAAAAATTGTTACATGGTTCGCTCATTTTAGGTATTTTCTTTAAACCTTATTCAATCGCTTCAGATTTCTAAAGATAAGGAAGGTAACAAGAAAGTTGAGTAACCTCTACTACACATAATAGAATTGTAATGCGTCCTCTTTAATAAAACATTCAAATAACATATTAAAACAAACAATAATTATGCGACGATTGCTTCGTCTTCAATTCAAATGCCAATAACATTTCAGCGCCAGCTTCTATTACAATACGTTCGGAAAAATATTGCGACTCCAACAATGTTCACTTTATTGTAAGTTGTGCGAAACGTGTATAACTCAGTGTATTAAACGTTCACACACATGTGACGAGCGCCATTAACTTTTATTCAAAATGTTGATTTGCTGAAAGTATTCTTATTTGTACCTATATGTATTTTTTTTTTCATTAAGTCGTTCATTATAGTTGAACACTTTCCAAGTGTTTTTGATTGCAAACGATAAGTTGAACAGATTATTAAGTTTTATGTTCCTATATGTACAGAATTTGAAGTGTTATTTTCTGGTGTTTTTGAGCACAGGTTTACAAGTTGTTTATTAAATAAGCTTAAACATAGTTTTATACAACCCATACATCTAAAACTGCCCTCACATGTTTGCCGATAGCCGTATTTATTTTAGTTCCTCTGTTAATTTTAAACTTGCTAATGAACGCTTCGTTCTTAAACCTGTAAATTAGTATAATGTATATTTTCTGAACTTTCCTAGCGCTTATCTTGAACTTTGTCAATATTTTTTATTAGAAGTTGTCGTCGTTGCACCCGACGGTTATGTTGGACGGGCGATCCCTGCTGCTTCTTTTCATATGTCAGTAATTTGGCGTGGAAGCCGTATAGTGAATCGCTTGCGTCTTTTCTGCCAGAACGTGCTCAGTAAAAACTAAACGCCAACGATAAATTGTACGGCTCTTGAGCACGTAGCGGTACAGTCGGCCAACTCGTATTCATCGAGCCAAATTCCAACAATATTAGAGAGCGCAGCGCCGCCTCGAGCCGCCGCGCCGAGGAGCCGAGCCGCCGAGCCAACCGCTGTAGCGCGGAAATGTATAATGCAGCCCCATTTCATATCGTAAGGGCGCCGAACCCGCACAATGGCGGCGGGCCATTACCAACTACGAGTGGAAGCAATTGCTCATTCAAGTTATCATTAAAGTTGTAAGTACCACAACGGGCTCTCGTTATTGGAACACTCCCCTTCGACGTCGGGATCGAGTCATCGGGGATTTTAATAACTGAATCCTTTTAGACAGTGAGTGGTCGCTGCGTCGCCGGGTCGCTAACTAGTGTGACGACGTTCTTACGAGCCGTGTCAGTAGGAGCGTACGCAATTACCTTTATTAGAGCGCCACACCGCACTCCACACACACATTTGGCCTCCCTCGACTCTAAGTTCACTCGCAGAGAGCTGACATACTTTAGAACTATTTAAAGTTGATCATTTAAACTTCATATGTACATAGACTGCGATGTGTGAACTGAGGTCTCCGGAGCGCGAGTGTCTCTTAATACTTGGAGGATGACGGGCGTCACTTCCCGTCGTGACTGAACTCAGAGGACACTTCCAGATGATGAAATGAATATAACTATCACATTGTTTGACATATGCCGATGTTTATATAGTATAATAAATGTTATTTTTTAATATTATTTACTTGATCCCATAAACAAAAAATAGTATGTTTTTAGGTATTCATTAAAACTAAAAGAGAATGTTAATAAATTAAACACTTTTATTTGAATTCACTAGAACCAAAAAAATAAATAAATGTTTTCATTGAATGTTTTAGTATCTACTTATAACGTTATAAATATAACATCATCCTAATTATATAAAAGCTTTTGGCGAGCTTTAAACATTAGAGCTTTACTTCGTTTAAAAAAATTATAATCAATAAGTCGATCACACCAAGTTTTTTAATTTTACTCAAAGAATTATTTAATAATACCACGCGAGTAGTTTGTATTAAATATTACAGAACACTGTTTTCATTTGTGATGAATAGCAGAGTAAGATGCTAAGATTGTTCCCGGTAAAGTTTACTAACATTATAACAATTGACTTCATAAGATGTGTTTGTTCAGTAGCTGATCAGAGTCCACTCCGGTCTCACAGCCACAGGAGACTCACAGCCTGCCGACCCCCGGCGCTGCGGCCTGTCTGTCCGCACTCATCACTCCGATCCATATATAATACTCGTAAGGGACACTATGACAAGTGCAATGTGCATATACATATATATATATATCTATAAGTAAGTCATATAATATATACGATACAAAGAACTCAAAGTATGTCGGTTGCACATTGACCACAACCACGAACCCTGCCCCCCCCCCTCTCCTGTATGCTCCACACCTGTTCACTCCAGCTCGTTCTTATCGCTCACAGCCTCAGTATTGAATTGCCATAACAAGAGATTTTATTGCTCAATGAAACGAGAACGATACGGGAGCGTTGGGAGCACTCTCTTAATATACCTTAATGTTATATACTCGTATCCAGTTGTATGTATGCATTTAAGACACGCTCAGCTCCTGTATATTGTAAAACACAATGAATATTTGGATCGTTGCTGGTAGATGTCATAATATCTCACCATCTCACATCTGTCGGTGGCTATTCACTGTATATTTATTTATATTAATTAATTATTTTTGTGTAAAGCACTTATCTCGTATTGGCACACGATCACGTACCCACCTACTATAACACACTGTGAGACAAGTACACACTACACACGATCACAGTGATCGAAATGTAATTTAATTAATGTGAAGGCAGAGACGGCGTCAGACACAAACAAGCCAGTCGTCAAAAAGATTGAAAGTGCACACTTATATTAAAAGTTATACAATTATCATCTTATGACGTAAAGAAGTTTATTATACATAATAATTCTTGAAAGTCACGACATTTGTTTTGTGCGAGACTTTAAAGTCCTTCTAAACTTTATATTTATTCTAATATTAAATTAAAGTTTTTTATTATTATTAGTTAAATGATCAAAATTAAAAATAACTTGGTGGCTAGTAAATAAATCTATATGCAAAAATACTAACAAACAGCAGACATCATTACCCGAGTTTAAAGATGTTATGAACCTTTTATAGACATCCGTCGTATAATTTTTCTATACAATATGTTCTATAATTACATACATTCATATTTATGATTTTTATTTAGTTCAAACTTCAAGGATACGTAAAATTAGGACAATTTATAATTGTCACACTATTCTACTTACATCAACACCACCTAGCGGTCGATGGGGGAAGCTATAATCATAACTAATTCTTTTTAAAGAAGAGAGATAGCGCTACTTAAATAAGCAAAGAATTTACACATAAAATGATGTTACCTAACGCCTTTACAATGTTATTATTAACATAAAACATATACGATACGCTGCTACGTTACGACTTTTCTCTTAAGTTATATACAGTATACGCATTTGAAAGATTTTTTTACTTGCAATTAGTAAAGTTGCCCATGACGATGACGGATGACAACTCCGTTCTCCTATTTCATCTCCCGTTCGTGACGATTCTGATCGACTTATAAGATTAATTATTCTCCATATTCAGAAATTCTATTAATGATAGTTATTTATTTATTAAGTTCACAAAAATTGTGAACGCTAGGCCATAATTTTGGGTAACTGTCAATAATTTACAAAAGCAAAAAATATAAACAATTACGACTTACCCTTACCCTTACTTTTAAGCGATCGTGTTAGAGATAGGCTTCATAATGGATTTTTATCTTAACGGGAACGAAAGCCATCAAAAGATATCTTGTAAATTTTATAGTTCACTGGACACACTAAATAAGTCTGCTCATGTTTGTCATGAACTACTGAAAAAAAAAGAGCGTTTCTTAAATGCCGATACAAGATTTATTTTCAATCTTTTTATATCTGACTATGTTTCCAGATATCACTGCCAACTAAAATGAATTGAAATACAGAGTGACCGCCAACAGATTTTATACTAAAAAAAAACAAAATGAAACGAAATATACAGAAAAATAACGTTATTTCTTTGTCATGATACTGAATAATAATTCTTACTTCAGGCTTTAAAAATCACTCGACACAAATGGCGTCCTTCTAGTTTCAAACAATCTTTCTTTCATGTTGCCTAAAACTCTCCGGTAAACTTCTAGACTGAGTTTTCCTCTGACTGACATTTCCTCTGTGCTGATCAGTTTATCCTGTCCATTGATCTCCTACGTGTAACATTGTAACATCCATCTCAAGTAAAGTAACACGTTAAGTAAAGAGTTTTAACATAAAGAGTTAAGTAGGACTTTGTGTCCTATTTTTATCTAATAACGATGATGTTCCTGCCCAACATTCAATGATCATATGAGTAAAGAACTCATGTCTATTAGCGATCATCCAACTTCATAGCATACAACGATATTATTAATCTGAATATTATTTTTTTAGAATATCATTCTAATATTTTAAGAGAGCGTGTGATTACTATTTTTTCACAAATTATTACGAATATGAACTACATATAATATCCAACGTATTAATACGAGTGACATACAATATACATACATGTCATACATTTATTTTCCCTTCAGTGACTAGTGATGGGGCCACCGTCCACCGCCGGGCTTCTATCGATCAATGAATATTAATCGCCCATCACTCAAGCTGTGCCCTCGGTTCTCACCGATTTACGAAATGAAATTATTTTTTGTTCCTCGTGATGTACGCACTGTGAAAGTTATTGTTTCCCTAATGTACTGCGGTCTGCGGGTTTATTGCTTGAATGAGGTATACAAATCCTTATCTAAAACCGGATTTATAATGTTTCATTTTCAATGGATGGATTAATTTCTGTCGACTTTAGAGCCGGTATGAAGACAATCAGTTTAAACCGTTTAAAAAAGTATTTCTCGGTCGGAAAATATAAGAAACTAGGTATCTATTAGAATTAAATAATAATTTTATTTAATAAAATTATAAGGCAGATACTAGTGACATAACTGCTAGAAATGTGCTGAATGCTCGGTCGACTGTTGGTATTCGGTTGGTATTCGGTATATTTGGCGTATGTTTCTATGTTTACATTCGACCGGACATTAGTTAGTTTATAGAGTAATTATCAGATATATAAACTATAATGTTACAATCAAATTATTTATTCTGCTCTCCGTAGAAACAGAATATGTAATAAACAATGAGACGAACACTAACTTATGTACAAGCTTTGATTAAAAAGTCCAGTTCCAGTTATTTTTCTTAAATAAACCTAAAGATAAGAAAAGTATTAAATTGCGATGCAAGAAAACATGAGTTCTCTGTGAGGTAACAATATATGTATAATTTTTGTAGTAAATATGTCCCGCTTGCAAAGATAATCCTAAGCAACTCACAGAGGAAGCTGGAAAACATAAGAAAAGTTTGACTAGAAGGGCCAGATGTTCAAATTTTCCTGCCGATAATTCTGCCTTATAATTTTATTCGATTCATCATTTAAATTACGTTGAAGTAGTTAGATACTGTTAAAGACAAAACAATAAATAAGCCAGCTACAATATATTGTACATGGTATGGTATGTACAAAAAATTATGAATGATACAGAACAAACATGAAATTCCTCATGACACGCACCACCTCACTTAACTAATAATTGGGCACGTCATCACACACGCTCTGATTGTATACTCACTAGCGAATTTGGATTTTGAAAATTTCGGAATCATCTGATAGTACTTAAATGTTATTTTGTATAAAGTAATGCTTATCCTTATAACTTAAAGCTTAAATGAAAATCTCTCCTGTAAAACTTACGGAGCCTATTCCGGGCTTTCTATTCTTTCATCAATAGTAGGTACAATATCAAGAAATACTTATAAAAATAAAAATGCATTCAAAAAAGGTATCTCGTCACTCATATCACTTACAGAAAAACAAGTTAATGATTTTTTTTTAGTCAGATTATATTTTGGTTTATACTTATAACAAACCCAAATATTAATTTGCAGCATCTGAACACTTCTGAACAGTAAAACTCAAGAGAGACTGATCAGTTTGGTTGATAGTATTTGTATTAACGAATTTTTAAGTATACAGTAGGTGTCTGTAAAAAGATTAAATAGTAAAAAAAAAGCACACAATTAATAAATGACATAACGTTTGAATTGTTTTTCCTAACACTGTGTACTTTGTATTATTTAGAGCTTAGATAATAAATGACGCTTCCTAATGGTGTGAGAGTGATCACATTGATATACATATAAGCGGTGTCATTAGTTCGATTGATAACTACAAACAGCGCCACCTATTAATTTTTAGAGAAACAAGATTACACAAGAGCGCCATCTATAATCAGTGATCCTTTACTGTTTTTAATACAAGAGTAAATCATTTCTACCAATTACCTATGTATGCTCTAAATAAGCTGCCATCGATCATCATTTACCTTAATAATAAATTGACAGGCCACTTATTACAGATAACTTATCTATTATATCTTATAGTACGGTATGGTAGTTTCATACCATAAGAAAAGAATGTGATAATTTAAAAAATCTATTCATATGACTGAGATACGTGTTAACAATTAAGATAAATATTTATATGACTAATTACAAAATACATTGGCAAAATTTTACGCAATTTCAGTTTCAACCAAGCCATAAACAAAAAAAACACAAATGAGGAACCAAACAATCACATTAGGTTTAGAAACCAAGAACTTTAATTTATTAATGTATATGTAAGTATTTATTTATTTATTTTAAGAATTATGTAATCTGCACGTATCCTTTTTTTTTGTTTATAGTCTATGGTATACAGATAATTTTAACTTTTTTGTCTGTTCCTTATTTGAATATCAACATAAGTGATAAGTCATAACATGGTTATAACCTCAACTTCTTCGTGTTTGTAAGGTTTTACGTAATATCGTCATTTTATATTTGAAAATATTTAATCACATAATAATTATTTTAATGTACATGGAATGAGCTCCCGATATTTTTATTTGGATGTAGAAATTGAATTGTAAGTAATTTGAGTTGTATAACATTTCAATTAATAAAATGGTCTGGGTTTCTATTTCATTTTTATATACTGATAGATATAAACCCGGCTAGGCGTTTAAAGGAATAGTTTTCGGTGATAGAGCGGAATAAAACTTTTTTTTTAATTTAAGCTATGTTTTCATTCGCTCTGGAATCGTGGATTATTTTGCCAAAGTACTGAATAAAACTTATATAGTGATACTAATCATGGTTGACATTTTCATAAAAGTGGTGATAATCGTGTTTTTGGTCTGTTAGTGATGTTACAGTTGGGAAGCTAAAGTCAGTAAGGTAAGGCTTGGGGGTACCTTACTGACTTTAGCTTCCCAAGAAGAGCATGTAACTCAATAAAATTGAAATCATTTCAGTTTTAATTAACTCGGACTATTGACTTATAAACTAAGGAGAATGAATAATTGTCACTGTATAGATGGTTCTCTGGACACATATAGCATAGAATTGGTTGACTACTTGACTGTGAAGTAAATATGTTATAGGAAAATCAAAAGATATGTTAAAGATATCATCAGGCCCACAAACTGAAACTAATTTATGTTGAGTTGACATTGTCTAGTTCATGAATTAATTTTAATTAATAGTGACCATAATGTTTGTATTTTTTGTATTTACAAGCAAAATATATGTAATCCATAAAGAGGAGCATTTAGTGACTTACTTTAGAATAGGCTTACAAATCTTAAATTTTACTATTTTAAATATATGCTATACCCTCATTTTTTTGTCCACTACCAATCATCTCTCGCATGTACTTTCTTTCTAGAGAAATAATGTAATTGATCCAATGGAACACACATGATCAATAAACAAATGATGACTCCTAAAACTTTTCAGAGCACACTCAGATCGACCCGAGCTGTTAGTCCAGCAACAGGTCCAGGAGGCGGTGAAGCAACTGTTTGGAGCTAGCGGCGCGGGAAGCGTGATTGACGTGCTAGCGTGAGGGCGGGGCGGGCTCTGCTCCGTGTACCACGGCCGCAGCTGAGGAGGCTCCGCGCGGCGCTGGCTCTGAGACCCACCGTGCGAGTGCGAGCGGAGGCCGCGTCGCTACAGGCGCTGGTGTAAGTAGCAACATGGCGGAGGGCGGGCGGCGCGTGTGGGCCACCGGCTCGGGTGGCAAGGACGTGGTCGTGGTGGCGTCGCGGGCCGAGCTGGCGGCTCCCAGTACGGTGACTCTGCCGGAGCCCGAGCCGGCGCCGGGGCTGCTGCTCGCGGACGGCTCCATCAACTGGGGTTGTCCCTGCCTCGGTGGAATGGCCACGGGTCCCTGCGGTACTCAGTTTCGTGATGCTTTCTCCTGTTTCCACTACAGGTAAGATTTCTTTCCTTTGTAACCTCAGCTCCACTCTCCAAAGACCCTACATAACACTTAATGTATCTTCTTTTCATATCATTTCTATACAATCCAGTGAACGTTTCATATATTTTATTACAAATGTTATATGAAATATGATTAATTTTTTTCCATGTTTAGTTAGCTTCAATTTGCTTGTTTGAGTTTTTTTTTTAAATTTTAAGATATTATCTTAATTACTTCATGAAACTCTTATTTGAATTCTTGATGTTATTTTTGAAAAGAGTATACTTTTCGTAATTACTTTAGAAAGTGAAGTATTTTTGAATGAAATGAAGATTTTTCATGTATTTGTGTCATGTACAAGATCCAAGAAAATACTTTTATTCCTGATTTTATTCTTATTGGTTTTATAATAAGAAAAGTTTAATGATATCTTAAAGTAGTCCGAGTCAGTTGTAGTCTAGAGATGTGCCTGAAGCTTGAAATAGAAATTATAAATTGAATAGTATGGAATTAACATTTTATCATTATCATAATTTTGGAAACTTATTTAATATATTTGTTTATATTTTTATTTTTTTGGTCACACTAAGAATCATGAAAGATTAATGGGAAGACATTTTTAGTCATCTTGTGACAATTCCATATACTGGTATTGATATTAATTAGTTATAAGTATGATTTGAATTGAAACATTTCAGATTTTCCCGAAACAAACCTTTTTTACTGAAAAAATATGTCGACCCTCATCCTCATTTAAAATATAACAATTGCATCCATCTAATAATTGTAAATAATTCTCAGAACCCACTCACTAAATAATTCTTAGATAATATGAAGCTTCAGGGTTCCGACTTCCGGGCACATCACTTACACCTGTCTTGTGCTAGTGCTGACATTACTATCTCTGTGACAACTTTTGCTGTTCATATATTAATTCTACTATAAATCTATTTTCATCTGTAACTGCATTGTTTTTTCACAGTGAGGCAGATCCGAAGGGCAGCGACTGTTACGAGAAGTTCAGTGTGATGCAGGAGTGTATGTCACAGTACCCGGAGCTTTATGGGAAGGACGAGGACGAGGACCTGGCGGCTGCCCTGGACACGGCGGGGGTGGAAGCGAGTCGCGAGGAGGGGGGAGGGGGGGACCAGGACCGGGCCGGGGAGGGGAAGTAGCAGGGACGGATGCTTTATAAACACTGACAGTGCTGCGTGCCGTGAACAAAAAATAAATGCATTGCCAACACTAACGACGTGACGCACAACCTTACAGTGACAACAAATGTGCCGTCTGTGGCGTGACGCCTGACGTCTCTTGTATGATATCTACATATTAAATGTCAGTTGACTCTGTGTCTGTTAAACGTTACCAATGCCTTGTTAATATATATAATAAGCCGCGGGGTTCACGATGTACTTCACGGATCCTCTGAAGTAATTTTATCAAAACAGATGTAATTAAGGACTTGTGTAGTAGTTTACGATTAGTTAGAATTAGTATTAGGTTTGTTCGGAATACGGCTGCTTGCAGCTCAATGTTTGAAATAAAATATTTGGAGGAATCTTTTTGTTTTCTTTCTCATTAAATTTGATTAAAAAATATAATGTTTACATATTTTTGTGACTGTGCGTGTTGTGTATCTCTATATATATTTAAAAGGTAATGTTTTTTTTCATTCATCGCCTGATAACGTAACCCATCCACCCTCGAGTGAGTTAGTTGTTTGCTGGTACTGGAGACGCTAAAAGGTCAGTCAGAGTTACTTAGGTTTTAATAATTTGTAAGACTGGTTGTTCTGATGTAGAGTATTAGTGTAATGTACTATATGGAGTGGAATTAAGTGAAATATAGTGAAATTATAGTGATAATAAATTAATTGATTAATAATTAGAATGCATTTGATTTTACGTAATAAGGAGTACCTTACCTATATATCCTTAATTCACGTGAAATCTTTAACATGCTTTGCCAGAAATCGGGATGAGGAACAGGAATTTCATGTTTTTTGTTAGAGGTTATGCATATCTTAAATAAGTCTTATGTTTGAGATAAAATATTTGGGGATTTATATACTATTGTAGGGGCTTGCTTCCCTAACTATTTTGGAGGTTTCTTGAGTATGGTGATGAACTTGTTGATGTTTCAGGTGGAATGGAATTATTCGAAATTTAAGCCGATATATATACAAAAATGACAATAGACAATATTCGCAGAAATTCGTCTCCAATAAAAAGCCTCACATTACAACCAATGAAATTGGATTATAATGTGAGTTCTTACGAATTGTGCGAGAGGTGAGGGGCGCACCGTCGCCGCGGGGGGCACCATACAAATACGCGCCTATCTGGGTCCATACAAAACTCGGCGTATGCGCTCCTTCGTTTTAGTAACCGCGCGCCTTCGGCTCGCGACGGTCATATGCTTGATGTTTTGTATGGACGCTGCGTGTGGTAGGTCATGTAGGTCCCACATCACTCCCCCTCAAGAAAATCGTACGGTTGGCTTGACTTTTCTTCCAGATCTCGTCGTGTAGGTCGGAGAGTTGTCCTGGCATCTGCTGCTGACCGGTGGGTCCTCAGACGATGGCGACTCGTTGTATGTATATGCTGGCTTGAGTCGGTCCAATGTGACAACTGTCGTGCGTGTTGGCAGTTGTATCTGGAAGTACTTGTCGTAGCGTTTCAAAACTTCGTAAGGCCCATCATACGACGGAGTTAGTGGAGCTCGAACTGTATCGTTGCCCACGAATACATGCGTACACATCGCTAGGTCTTTATTAACAAATGGTTTGTTTTGCGACGTGTGCGAGCGCGGCGTTGGTTGTAGCGTTGCCATGGTCTCGGTGAGGCGGCGTACATACTCGGCGTCGTCAATTTTCGACTGTGTGGGTACGAAGAAATCCGCAGGTATGCGCAGAGTAGTACCGTAGGTCATAATTGCCGGACTAAAGTTGTTATCGCTGCGTAACGCCGTGCGTAAACCGAGTAGCACGGTGGGTAACTCGTCCGTCCATTGAATTGTAGCTTCGCGCGCTATCAGTGCAGCTTTCAGGGTTCGGTGCCATCGCTCAATTTGGCCATTCGATTGCGGGTGGTATGCAGTAGTTCGAATTCTCGTAATTCCGAATCTTTTCATGAGAGAATTGAATAGCTCGGATTCGAACTGACGTCCTTGATCCGTTGATATACGCAGCGGGCAACCGAAACGTGCGATCCATTGTTCGTATAAGGCTTTTGCGACGTTTTCAGCTGTTATATCTTGTATCGGTACTGCTTCGGGCCACTTCGTACAGCGATCGATCATAGTCACTAGATATCGACAATCCTTCGACGGTCTTAGCGGTCCGACTATGTCGATGTGTATATGTTCGAAGCGCTGTGACGGCGGAAACTCGCCTAAGGGTGTGACGACGTGTCGATGTATTTTTGCTCGTTGACAATTAATACACGCCTTAGTCCATGTACCGATGTCTGTGTTCATGTTCGGCCAAAAGTATTTCGAACTTATTTGTTTTCTTGATGTCCGCACGCTCGGGTGGCATAGATCGTGTTGCGCTTTGAATGCTGCGTAGCGATAAATGCTCGGTAGGTACGGTCGCGGCGTCGCGGTAGACAGCTCGCATGTGATTGGCTGTGGTATCCCAGGCATCGCGACGTCAGCGAATTTCAAGTTAGGTTGTCTTCGTAATGATTTTAGTTCTTCGTCGTTATGTTGATCGATGGCTAATTGCTTGAAATCGATGATCGTCGGGCATTGAATGTCTTCTATGCGTGAGAGAGCGTCGGCGACTGTGTTTTCTTCCCCTTGTATGTATTTGATATTTGAGCAGAATTGACTAATGAAATGTAGTTGTCGTTCTCTTCACGGAGTGTCGGTACTATTTGCTTGGCGATGTAGTGCGTAGGCAAGTGGCTTGTGATCGGTGTACACAGTCACTTCGCATCCCTCGATGAGTCGTCGGAAGTGTTTTACAGCTGTATAGATCGCTAGTAATTCGCGATCGTATACACTGTAGCGGCATTGTGTAGCACTCATTGCTTTTGAGAAGTATGCGAGCGGTTTCCATTCGTTGTTTACTTTCTGTTGTAGTATGGCGCCAAGACTGTGATCTGAAGCATCAGTCATGATGCTGAGTTGTGTACCGGGTAGCGGATGAGTCAAAGTTGTAGCTTTTAAAATGCTTTGACGGCAATTTTCAAAGGCTACGTCGGCTTCCGGTGTCCACTCGATCGGGGTTTTGTCGTTTTTCTTACGGTTGTGCAAATATTTGTTGAGTTCGTGTTGAAGTTCGGTTTGATGTGGTAGGCAGTCTCGATAGAAATTCAACATGCCTAGGAAGCGACGTAACTCGACGATGGTTTTCGGTTTCGGATATTTTGAAATGGCTTCGATGCGATCTTCAGTCGGTTTGATTCCGTCCGCTGAGACTTCGTAACCGAGAAAATTAATTTTGCTTTTTCCGAATTCGCATTTTTCTATTTTCAGTGTGACGCCAAATTTTTCTAATCGCTGTAATACTTGATGTAATAATTCAATGTGTTTTTCTTCGTTTTCGGAATATAATA
This sequence comes from Danaus plexippus, assembly GCF_018135715.1. Taxonomy (NCBI): domain Eukaryota; kingdom Metazoa; phylum Arthropoda; class Insecta; order Lepidoptera; family Nymphalidae; genus Danaus; species Danaus plexippus. Next base: position 2,308,999 of record NW_026869854.1, read on the forward strand.
AGATGTCATCGACGAAACAGAAGCAGTTTTCGACGCCTCGGAGTACTTCGTGCATAAATCGCTGGAATGTCTGGCTCGCGTTGCGTAGTCCAAAGGTCATGCAGTTGAATTCAAACAAACCGAATGGAGTTATAATCGCGGTTTTATGTGCGTCTTCCTCAGCAATTGGTATCCAGTAGTAAGCCATTTTTAAGTCGATCTTCGAGAATATTGTTTTGTTATGAAGTTGATATGTGAAGTCTTGTATGCGAGGTATCGGATAGCGGTCCGGTAGTGTGACCGCGTTTAGACGTCTGTAGTCACCGCAAACTCGTAAGCCGCCGTCCTTCTTCTTCACAACGTGTAGCGGGCTCGCCCAGGGACTGTTTGACGGTTTGCAGATGCCCATTTCCAGCATATTCTCGAACTCAGTCTTTGCAGCTTTATACTTGTCCGGTGGAAGCGGACGTGGACGGGCGTAGAGTGGCGGGCCAGTTGTCTCGATATGGTGGACGACGTTATGCTTCGAAGGTTGTTTGAGTGACATGGATCGAAGTACATCTGGATATTGCTTCAGTACGTGGTAATAGGCTTGGTTTGTGCCGATTACGTGTACCGTTTCTGTTTCTGTTTCAGCGCCTGTAGAAATTTCAATAGCATCGACGGAAAGTTCGGTGACTTTATCTATTAGTTTCTTCTTATGCAGGTCTACTAATAGTTTGAAGTGTCGTAGAAAGTCAGCTCCCAAGATCGATGTTTTGACGTCAGCGATGATGAATGTCCATAGAAAGTTTCGTCGCAAACCAAAATCCAATCTTAACGTTTTTTCGCCATACGTCTTGATAGGTGTGTTGTTTGCGGCAAATAATCTGCAGGCGTTTTCGATCTTTGTATTGCTTCTATAATTTGATGCTGATAATACGGATATATCAGCGCCAGTATCCACGAGGAAACGTTCTCGAGTGTTGCGATCGTAGATACATAGGCGGTTGCTGACAGTAGGGACATCGAGGTCCGCCGTAGTCGATGTCGGAGCTAGTTTAAAGCTTTGTTTCTTCGGCAACACGGCGATTCGCAACGCTTCGCTTTATCGCCGAATCGGTAATGGTATTTACATTCCCACGTGGCATCGCCGGGCTTCACAGATGATTTGTTCCTTGTTGAGTTTGAATTGGATCGTGGCCTTGACTGAGAGCGATAGCGACGGTATTGACGATGTGTGGAGCGGCCGCGTATTTCGTTGATTTCTAGCGACAATTTTTCTAGCTGCTTCGATAATATTGCTATTTGTGTTGATACGGCGTCGTTCGTAGTTGTTGTTGCGGTCGATACAGCGGCGATCATCGCGGGCTCGGAGTATTCCGCCATCTTGTCGGCCATGGCGGCGAGTGTGTCGAGTGATGACTCGGTATTTACGGATAGAACAACGCGTATCTGAGTAGGTAAATGGTTAAGCCACTCGATACGGAGCCCTTCGTTCGTAATCATACCGGCGCTTAGTTCTCGCATCTTGCGAAGTAATTGAGAGGGTTTCTGGTCACCCAGCTGTAGACCGCTGACGAGCTTCTGGAAGTTCTTTACGTCAGATTTTTCATATACGGCGAGTAGTCGGTTCTTCAATGTGATATATTTATCAGTAGCCGGCGTGTCGTATAGAATATCGGTGACGTGTTGCAGGTCCGTGGCTTGCAGCTGTTGCAGGACGTAACGGAACTTCTGATCATCGGACGTCTTCAAGGGGTCGACGACAGCTTCAAATTGTATGAACCAGGCTCGTGGAAGGTCCCTCCAGAATGGTAGTATCCGTGACTGTACGGAGATGGCTGCTAGGTCTACCTCGGCCAGAGGTTTGGGGTCTTGAGCAGCAGTATCTTGATCCATTTTCTCAACGTCGGTAGGTCACCACTGTAGGGGCTTGCTTCCCTAACTATTTTGGAGGTTTCTTGAGTATGGTGATGAACTTGTTGATGCTTCAGGTGGAATGGAATTATTCGAAATTTAAGCCGATATATATACAAAAATGACAATAGACAATATTCGCAGAAATTCGTCTCCAATAAAAAGCCTCACATTACAACCAATGAAATTGGATTATAATGTGAGTTCTTACGAATTGTGCGAGAGGTGAGGGGCGCACCGTCGCCGCGGGGGGCACCATACAAATACGCGCCTATCTGGGTCCATACAAAACTCGGCGTATGCGCTCCTTCGTTTTAGTAACCGCGCGCCTTCGGCTCGCGACGGTCATATGCTTGATGTTTTGTATGGACGCTGCGTGTGGTAGGTCATGTAGGTCCCACACTATAAATATTTTATTACTTACAAAATATGAACCTTATTGTACGTTATAAAACTCTCGGCCTCCTCTATCTAACACTCTATTACTACCGTAAATACTACATAACTTTTCAATTATAGTTATCTCAGAGTTTAAACTAAGGACATTGTGGTCAACCGTAGATGTCTTATGAATGCTAAAACGTTCTGTTATTTTTTTATATCTTGTGATAAACGACCAACGTTATCACTGGTCGCTAGCTTAATAACTCTCTACTAAACTTTATATAATGTTTGCAACTACATAAAGCTGATAACTTATTCTGTTTACCTACTATGTCATCTATGATTTTCGAATTCTGAGTTATCCAATCTTTAGTCAGCCTAACACCATTGTTAAATTCCGTTAATAATTTATTACCGTTACTTTGAAGTAGTTTTTTTTTTCATTTATATTCGAAAGAGGAAAATGCTTTAAGCATTTCCTACCATCGACGGGAGTGAGAGGTATGAGTATTTGGGACTAAGGCACCGCGCATCTTCTCCCGATAGCTCTCAGGACGTTAGGGAACTTTCGCCTATTCTGTAGAAGATGCTCCCCCGATCGCCATCCACGGGCTTATGTTTCCAACTCCATGACGGGACCGGGGCGGAAGTCGCCCTAGCACCGTCGTCCTTCCTGTGGGCCTGGGTTGTCGGCTTCCTCATCTGCCTTGCTGGAGCTTGCGTTTTTGCCGCAGTGACGTACCTGCAGCTCCCCAGTATGTGATACGCCTGCTGGTCAGCCGGGAGACAAACGGTATAGGTTGGAACCGCCTCGCAGTCTGACATCTTGTGTTCCGGTTTGCCGCAACTGAAACAGTCAAAGCTCCGGCCGTCTGACCGGCAATTTGCCCCAATATGACCAGTGGCTAAGCAACGGTTACACCGCGTAGGTCGCTTGCCTAGGAGCACCACCTTTGCCGACGTTCACCGTGTCTGAAGCTAGCACTAGATAGCTTATTGGCGGCCGCAATTGGGAGGCTCAACCAATTTGAGCCATGACCTTTGCGCCCAACCACGATCCTTCTAAGCTGGCCGACCTCTATAGCCAAGCATCCTCGTTTCTTGGCGACCGCCTCTACGACATAGGCGACCGTCAGTGCATCATCTAGCCCGGTGACGCGCATTTCGAAGCGCTTCACCGGGTAGACCACATGCAAGACCTCTGGATCTGCAACCACTTTCAGCCTCGCAGCGAATGCGTCCGCTATCTTTGTCTGTCAACAAAACTATTTTAGTGCGACTAACTACAAATGACCGCAATTGGTCGAGAACGGTTTGAAGCTTTTCTTTTAAATATTCTACGAGTATACGTGGTTGAAATAGCGCAAGAGTTGTATTATTAAAAGTAAGAATTATATTTTTAAGATGAGGGATTTTACTCTCTAAATGTATATGAACTGTCTTTACTTTTAAGATTTAAGACTTTCGCTGTAGAGTAATAGAGTATTAAGCTCTTCCTGTACAAACTCTAAAGTCTACAACATTTAAAGTTTTAGGCCGCATTCAACCTATTTTAGAATCCAATTGCTCTTTAATATTTACACAGATCACGTTTCTTGCAACGTGACGTATGTCATGATGGTTCTAAATAAATTTTGAATCCGTTCTAGAATTGTCATGAAGTGGAAGAACCCTGAGTTTGCAACGATGCGTCGCGTCATTAAATAAAGCGGTCTCGTCGCGGTGTTCTGCAAAGTTGTTAACGAGTGCATTCCGAATACTGACACAATTTTCGGGAATACATTGGGACATATCAATCTAGCTACAGAGTAGGTGACCTTGTTCAATATGCTATTAATTAGGCCTAAATTCTTCTGGATTCTGTATATAGGATACTGTCTTTAGGTAGGTAGGTAGGTTTGTTTTTTTTTTTTTTTAACTAAATATATTGGCTGCGGGTAAATAAATTTTTGTACACATAGGGAACATAAAACAAACACGGTAATAGTAAGATAATAAAGACACATGAACATAAAAATGTTGATTAAAATTAGGAGACACGACTAAAGCTAAGCGATGAACTGATGAGGAGTCCGAGGGGCTGGAGGACTTTTGCGATTTGATACAGCGATCCTCCAGCTCCCATGTGCAAAGGGTGATAATGAGGGTGATAGATGAATGAAACTTATGCTAACTTAATATCTAGGAGTCTGAGCCGACATAGATTAATAAAAAGAAGTAAAAGTATAAGAAGACAATTAATAATTATAGCTACGGGTGAGGTAAAATGTAAACAAAATTCCTTATGCCTAATAAATACAGGTGTTATTGAATAAAAACAAAAGAGAAGGGAAAGTTAAAACAATTCGATAAATCTTAGTACTAATTATAAGATAACCTAACATAACATTTAAAACATAACATAAAATTTAAAATGATATATAAGTTTGTTAAAAGTATACAGGTATAGCTAAAGGAAACAAAGAAAGATTATTTACATTAATTGGTTATGGCTGCTGGTGCACGTCCAGTGACAGCCAAAGTGTAAAGATTTGTATTTACATGTTAATAATTAGTTTTATACATAATTTACAGTTGAGATGGAGCAAGAAAGAAACAGAAAGGAATTTACATTGACGTTAGGTGTTGTTAAAAGCTTTGAGGTGGTTGATAATATATATACAAAAATGACAATAGACAATATTCGCAGAAATTCGTCTCCAATAAAAAGCCTCACATTACAACCAATGAAATTGGATTATAATGTGAGTTCTTACGAATTGTGCGAGAGGTGAGGGGCGCACCGTCGCCGCGGGGGGCACCATACAAATACGCGCCTATCTGGGTCCATACAAAACTCGGCGTATGCGCTCCTTCGTTTTAGTAACCGCGCGCCTTCGGCTCGCGACGGTCATATGCTTGATGTTTTGTATGGACGCTGCGTGTGGTAGGTCATGTAGGTCCCACACTATAAATATTTTATTACTTACAAAATATGAACCTTATTGTACGTTATAAAACTCTCGGCCTCCTCTATCTAACACTCTATTACTACCGTAAATACTACATAACTTTTCAATTATAGTTATCTCAGAGTTTAAACTAAGGACATTGTGGTCAACCGTAGATGTCTTATGAATGCTAAAACGTTCTGTTATTTTTTTATATCTTGTGATAAACGACCAACGTTATCACTGGTCGCTAGCTTAATAACTCTCTACTAAACTTTATATAATGTTTGCAACTACATAAAGCTGATAACTTATTCTGTTTACCTACTATGTCATCTATGATTTTCGAATTCTGAGTTATCCAATCTTTAGTCAGCCTAACACCATTGTTAAATTCCGTTAATAATTTATTACCGTTACTTTGAAGTAGTTTTTTTTTTTCATTTATATTCGAAAGAGGAAAATGCTTTAAGCATTTCCTACCATCGACGGGAGTGAGAGGTATGAGTATTTGGGACTAAGGCACCGCGCATCTTCTCCCGATAGCTCTCAGGACGTTAGGGAACTTTCGCCTATTCTGTAGAAGATGCTCCCCCGATCGCCATCCACGGGCTTATGTTTCCAACTCCATGACGGGACCGGGGCGGAAGTCGCCCTAGCACCGTCGTCCTTCCTGTGGGCCTGGGTTGTCGGCTTCCTCATCTGCCTTGCTGGAGCTTGCGTTTTTGCCGCAGTGACGTACCTGCAGCTCCCCAGTATGTGATACGCCTGCTGGTCAGCCGGGAGACAAACGGTATAGGTTGGAACCGCCTCGCAGTCTGACATCTTGTGTTCCGGTTTGCCGCAACTGAAACAGTCAAAGCTCCGGCCGTCTGACCGGCAATTTGCCCCAATATGACCAGTGGCTAAGCAACGGTTACACCGCGTAGGTCGCTTGCCTAGGAGCACCACCTTTGCCGACGTTCACCGTGTCTGTAGCTAGCACTAGATAGCTTATTGGCGGCCGCAATTGGGAGGCTCAACCAATTTGAGCCATGACCTTTGCGCCCGACCACGATCCTTCTAAGCTGGCCGACCTCTATAGCCAAGCATCCTCGTTCCTTGGCGACCGCCTCTACGACATAGGCGACCGTCAGTGCATCATCTAGCCCGGTGACGCGCATTTCGACGCGCTTCACCGGGTAGACCACATGCAAGACCTCTGGATCTGCAACCACTTTCAGCCTCGCAGCGAATGCGTCGGCTATCTTTGTCTGTCAACAAAACTATTTTAGTGCGACTAACTACAAATGACCGCAATTGGTCGAGAACGGTTTGAAGCTTTTCTTTTAAATATTCTACGAGTATACGTGGTTGAAATAGCGCAAGAGTTGTATTATTAAAAGTAAGAATTATATTTTTAAGATGAGGGATTTTACTCTCTAAATGTATATGAACTGTCTTTACTTTTAAGATTTAAGACTTTCGCTGTAGAGTAATAGAGTATAAAGCTCTTCCTATACAAACTCTAAAGTCTACAACATTTAAAGTTTTAGGCCGCATTCAACCTATTTTAGAATCCAATTGCTCTTTAATATTTACACAGATCACGTTTCTTGCAACGTGACGTATGTCATGATGGTTCTAAATAAATTTTGAATCCGTTCTAGAATTGTCATGAAGTGGAAGAACCCTGAGTTTGCAACGATGCGTCGCGTCATTAAATAAAGCGGTCTCGTCGCGGTGTTCTGCAAAGTTGTTAACGAGTGCATTCCGAATACTGACACAATTTTCGGGAATACATTGGGACATATCAATCTAGCTACAGAGTAGGTGACCTTGTTCAATATGCTATTAATTAGGCCTAAATTCTTCTGGATTCTGTATATAGGATACTGTCTTTAGGTAGGTAGGTAGGTTTGTTTTTTTTTTTTTTTAACTAAATATATTGGCTGCGGGTAAATAAATTTTTGTACACATAGGGAACATAAAACAAACACGGTAATAGTAAGATAATAAAGACACATGAACATAAAAATGTTGATTAAAATTAGGAGACACGACTAAAGCTAAGCGATGAACTGATGAGGAGTCCGAGGGCTGGAGGACTTTTGCGATTTGATACAGCGATCCTCCAGCTCCCATGTGCAAAGGGTGATAATGAGGGTGATAGATGAATGAAACTTATGCTAACTTAATATCTAGGAGTCTGAGCCGACATAGATTAATAAAAAGAAGTAAAAGTATAAGAAGACAATTAATAATTATAGCTACGGGTGAGGTAAAATGTAAACAAAATTCCTTACCTAATAAATACAGGTGTTATTGAATAAAAACAAAAGAGAAGGAAAGTTAAACAATTCGATAAATCTTAGTACTAATTATAAGATAACCTAACATAACATTTAAAACATAACAAAAATTTAAAATGATATATAAGTTTGTTAAAAGTATACAGGTATAGCTAAAGGAAACAAAGAAAGATTATTTACATTAATTGGTTATGGCTGCTGGTGCACGTCCAGTGACAGCCAAAGTGTAAAGATTTGTATTTACATGTTAATAATTAGTTTTATACATAATTTACAGTTGAGATGGAGCAAGAAAGAAAAGAAGGAATTTACATTGACGTTAGGTGTTGTTAAAAGCTTTGAGGTGGTTGATAATTATATACAAAAATGACAATAGACAATATTCGCAGAAATTCGTCTCCAATAAAAAGCCTCACATTACAACCAATGAAATTGGATTATAATGTGAGTTCTTACGAATTGTGCGAGAGGTGAGGGGCGCACCGTCGCCGCGGGGGGCACCATACAAATACGCGCCTATCTGGGTCCATACAAAACTCGGCGTATGCGCTCCTTCGTTTTAGTAACCGCGCGCCTTCGGCTCGCGACGGTCATATGCTTGATGTTTGTATGGACGCTGCGTGTGGTAGGTCATGTAGGTCCCACACTATAATATTTTTACTTACAAAATATTAACCTTATTACGTTATAAAACTCTCGGCCTCCCTATCTAACACTCTATTACTACCGTAAATACTACATAACTTTTCAATTATAGTTATCTCAGAGTTAAACTAAGACATTGTGGTCAACCGTAGATGTCTTATGAATGCTAAAACGTTCTGTTATTTTTTATATCTTGTGATAAACGACCAACGTTATCACTGGTCGCTAGCTTAATAACTCTCTACTAAACTTTATATAATGTTTGCAACTACATAAAGCTGATAACTTATTCTGTTTACCTACTATGTCATCTATGATTTTCGAATTCTGAGTTATCCAATCTTTAGTCAGCCTAACACCATTGTTAAATTCCGTTAATAATTTATTACCGTTACTTTGAAGTAGTTTTTTTTTTTCATTTATATTCGAAAGAGGAAAATGCTTTAAGCATTTCCTACCATCGACGGGAGTGAGAGGTATGAGTATTTGGGACTAAGGCACCGCGCATCTTCTCCCGATAGCTCTCAGGACGTTAGGAACTTTCGCCTATTCTGTAGAAGATGCTCCCCCGATCGCCATCCACGGGCTTATGTTTCCAACTCCATGACGGACCGGCGGAAGTCGCCCTAGCACCGTCGTCCTTCCTGTGGGCCTGGTTGTCGGCTTCCTCATCTGCCTTGCTGGAGCTTGCGTTTTTGCCGCAGTGACGTACCTGCAGCTCCCCAGTATGTGATACGCCTGCTGGTCAGCCGGAGACAAACGGTATAGGTTGGAACCGCCTCGCAGTCTGACATCTTGTGTTCCGGTTTGCCGCAACTGAAACAGTCAAAGCTCCGGCCGTCTGACCGGCAATTTGCCCCAATATGACCTGGCTAAGCAACGGTTACACCGCGTAGGTCGCTTGCCTAGGAGCACCACCTTTGCCGACGTTCACCGTGTCTGTAGCTAGCACTAGATAGCTTATTGGCGGCCGCAATTGGGAGGCTCACCAATTTGAGCCATGACCTTTGCGCCCGACCCACACGATCCTTCTAAGCTGGCCGACCTCTATAGCCAAGCATCCTCGTTCCTTGGCGACCGCCTCTACGACATAGGCGACCGTCAGTGCATCATCTAGCCCGGTGACGCGCATTTCGACGCGCTTCACCGGGTAGACCACATGCAAGACCTCTGGATCTGCAACCACTTTCAGCCTCGCAGCGAATGCGTCGGCTATCTTTGTCTGTCAACAAACTATTTTAGTGCGACGACAACTACAAATGACCGCAATTGGTCGAGAACGGTTTGAAGCTTTTCTTTAAATATTCTACGAGTATACGTGGTTGAAATAGCGCAAGAGTTGTATTATTAAAGTAAGAATTATATTTTAAGATGAGGGATTTTACTCTCTAAATGTATATGAACTGTCTTTACTTTAAGATTTAAGACTTTCGCTGTAGAGTAATAGAGTATAAAGCTCTTCCTATACAAACTCTAAAGTCTACAACATTTAAAGTTTTAGGCCGCATTCAACCTATTTTAGAATCCAATTGCTCTTTATATTTACACAGATCACGTTTCTTGCAACGTGACGTATGTCATGATGTTTAAATAAATTTTGAATCCGTTCTAGAATTGTCATGAAGTGGAAGAACCCTGAGTTTGCAACGATTTGGTAAATGCGTCGCGTCTTAAATAAAGCGGTCTCGTCGCGGTGTTCTGCAAAGTTGTTAACGAGTGCATTCCGAATACTGACACAATTTCGGGAATACATTGGGACATATCAATCTAGCTACAGAGTAGGTGACCTTGTTCAATATGCTATTATTAGGCCTAAATTCTTCTGGATTCTGTATATAGGATACTGTCTTTAGGTAGTAGGTAGGTTTGTTTTTTTTTTTTTTTTTTAACTAAATATATTGGCTGCGGTAAATAAATTTTTGTACACATAGGGAACATAAAACAACACGGTAATAGTAAGATAAAAGACACATGAACATAAAAATGTTGATTAAAATTAGGAGACACGACTAAAGCTAAGCGATGAACTGTGAGGAGTCCGAGGGGCTGGAGGACTTTTGCGATTTGATACAGCGATCCTCCATCCCCATGTGCAAAGGGTGATATGAGGTGATAGATGATGAAACTTATGCTAACTTAATATCTAGGAGTCTGAGCCGACATAGATTATAAAAAGAAGTAAAAGTATAAGAAGACAATTAATAATTATAGCTACGGGTGAGGTAAAATTTACACAAAATTCCTTATGCCTAATAATACAGTGTTATTGAATAAAACAAAAGAGAAGGGAAGTTAAAACAATTCGTAAATCTTAGTACTAATTATAAGATAACCTAACATAACATTTAAAACATAACATAAAATTTAAAATGATATATAAGTTTGTTAAAAGTATACAGGTATAGCTAAAGGAAACAAAGAAAGATTATTTACATTAATTGGTTATGGCTGCTGGTGCACGTCCAGTGACAGCCAAAGTGTAAAGATTTGTATTTACATGTTAATAATTAGTTTTATACATAATTTACAGTTGAGATGGAGCAAGAAAGAAACAGAAAGGAATTTACATTGACGTTAGGTGTTGTTAAAAGCTTTGAGGTGGTTGATAATATATTCGGAAAATTTAATAAAAGATATGGTTGCTTCTTTGTCCTCCAGAAGGGAGGCCATGTTGAACGGAGAGACCCCGGCGTGGCTGCAGATAATCTGGTGGTCGGATCTCGGGGCGATGAACCGCTGGCAGTCCTCAAGCACGTGACCCATTGACTGCACCGTGGTGCCATCGCACGGACAGACAGCATTCTCCGTGACCTTAACCCTGTGTAAATATTGTTTTGTGTAGGCGTGTCCTGTAAGTGTCTGGGTAAGTGTGAATGTGTTGTGAGCAAGTGAGTGTAATTTAATGATATGTTTAATCGTAGGGAGGTGTTGTTTAGTGTGTTGTCCTTGTGGCTCGCTCTCGTATCGAGACTGCCAGACTGAGGCGTGGAGTGATCGCGTATAGTGTTTTATAAAGGTGATAGGAAATTGTGTGTAGTCCGGGGCTTTGTGAAGCTTAGCCGCCCGCTTGGCAGCGGTGTCTGCGGCCTCGTTCCCCACAATGCCCACGTGGGCCTTGACCCACGCGAACTCTATGGACCTGGACGTGTGGTGTACTGTCGAGTGTATTTTCGCAACCAAGGGGTGTGTGTCACTGCGGTTCTGGATGGCGAGAATGGCAGCGCTGCTATCTGAATACATAACCGTGCGTGTATGTTGGTTGGAAGAGGCCCATTCGCAAGCTTTGAGGATGGCTAGAAGTTCAGCCTGGAAAACAGTACAACTGTTGTGGAGCTTGAACTTCTTACTGACAGGATTGCGTCCTCGATCATAACTGTAAAGGCCGCCCCGACCGTACCATCCTCAAGTTTGCTTCCATCGGTGAAGGTGTGGGTGGTGTTAGGGTGAGCTCTTGACTGGAATTCCTGGACCTCGTTTAGGGTCCAAAACGTGTGTGAGTCGTATGTATGTCTGTGGGCTGGATGAAGGAGAAGATGTGGAGGAGTTGGAGATTCCAGTGTGATGTGAGCCGGAAGTGATGTGTGAAGTGTGTAGGATGTGATGTGTGAAGTAGTGGGGACGAGCCGGTGAGGCACGTAGATTCGATCCGGTTCACTTCTTTGACCTTAAGATCCAGGGGGGTGAACAGGGCGAGTGCGAGAGCAGCAGAGGTGGACACTGTCCTCAATCCTCTGATGGCCTTTAGGGCGAAGGCTCTCTGCATAGACAGGAGTTTCCTCACGCACTTCTTATCGGCCACATGTCCCGACACTCCGGCTGCGTATGTAATGATAGGCTGGATCACCTGCATGTATATAATGCGTATGTTTTCTGGGTGTGCCCCTTATGTATGTGTGCAGAAGAAGGAGAGTCTGTTGAAAATTTTTGTGGCTTTGTAGATGATGTGGTTGATGTGTTCGCGAAAGGAACTTGCTCTTCTGGAAGTGAATTGTGTGCGAGTCCAAGGTGATGAGTATT